>NW_021853535.1:59501-68495 GCF_003651465.1 Formica exsecta
CCTTTACTCGTTCCCTTGTCCAACCAATAGGCACACTCTTTTCGAGATCTCTCAAGTTGTATAACTTATCGGCTAGTTTTACTAGTTTTGCTTCGCGAGATACATTAGGAGTATGCTCTATCTGTAACCGTTTACGTTCGGCTTTTGATAACGTTTTATCATCAGTCACTTCACGGACTACCTGGCAAACTCTATGCCCAAATTCTTTCTCAATTTCTGCAAATGTAGTATCTGTATCTTCTACTGTATCGTGTAAGATTGCTGCTAGAATTACTACTGGTTCAAAAATATTGCCCTCTTGAATTAAAATGTTTGCAACTCCTAAAAAAAAAAAAATAATTGAATTAAATACACATATCTACCATACATATTAATGTTCCACAAGAGTCACTTTCTTCCAACTACAGATTTTTTAACTAATTTGAAATAATTTTTCTTATTAATTTAAATTAAAGACTGGCAGTTTTTGTGACTTTGTAATTTTCACATTAGACATGTTCCTAATAAAAAAAATTCAATTTTTTACCACCAATTTATGTTTTTAAAACTTATTCTTTAACTTTCAAGATAAACAATTTCAAAATTGCTCCTTTTTTGCTATGACTAATTAAAACAGAAATCTTTAAAACAAGATTGGTAATAATTAATATTATTATTACTATTTATATAAGCTAACTCAAAAAGAATACGTGATTCTTGAGACACTCATATCATTCAAATAAAATTGTTTTAGCCGCTTGAACTGAACCTAAAGGATGGTTTATGTATGGAGTTTGATCGACATCCTTCCTTCTTTGATTCCGATGTTTTTCCGCTGCAAAATTGGCGCATTTTATTACTAACGATAGTAATTCTTCCTTTGACAACTCCTTTATACATTTCCCGTAATGCTCGTTACTTTTAAAAGAATCGATACATCCCGGTTGCGCATTACTACTATCTTCCATGATGTTTTTATTCGCTATATGATCTACTCATTGAACTTTATACAATCTATAACTTGCACTGGAACATACTGACGAGCTGAGAAAAATAGTATCAGTATGCAGTTATGTAGTATAGTCCCATCATAGAATATAATGTAAAGAGAGAGAAAGAATATAAACCGGATTTTTCATCTTTTTTTAATGAAGGAAAGAGCGGGGACCAAACCGCTGAGTCTAATCAGCTGATCGTTCTACGAACGTCATTACATAGACAGGAATGAAAGAGAATGAGATTTGGTTTCTTTTATTATCTCTGATCTTCGCTATTAAAGTACTATGTTCGGTTTATTCATGATATATTCTTATTACCATTTGTCTCTCCTCTCCCTCTTTACAGAACGTGAAAGAAATATTTTTATTTCGTACTGAAAGAAACATTCTTATCTCTTAAGATATTAAGACATTCTTGTCTCTTAAGATATTAAGATATTCTTATCTTAATGAATTTATTTCGCTCAACTCGCATTTCAGCGCCTTTTTATATATCTATAGAGATTAATGACAAGAATAAAAATTTGAAATCTCTAAGTGTCATATTAATTAACACACACTTGCTACTTTCAATATTTGAATTTATTTAACGTAATTTGAGAAAAACCTCATTTGCACCACTGATGAAAATAAAATAATACTTGCAGATAAGCATCTTCTGTAGTATTTTGCAATTTCAAATTTTTATGGATAAGTTGCAATTACAATAAAACTTCTATTTTGAAATTATTGCCATGGATCCATGAGTCCTATGGATTTTATGTCTAATTACATATTGCTACATAATATTTGTTTGCTAAGATTGCTATTGCAAAATCAGATCATTGTTCTAGACATAAAAAAAGCAGAACTGTGAGGAGGAAAAATGGAATACAATAATAAAAATGTTAATGTAAAAACAAAAAAGATATATATGCTATAATTTATACATAAGAAATGCATTATTGATAAATTATGATGCTGTTCATATATAAAATATTATAGATATTTATACATAATTTATTCATTTCTCACACTTTATAATAAAATAAAATGTAATTTTTTAATAAAATACGTAAATTGTACTATTATATTATCAATAAAACTTTTCTATCTCTATCCACACATGAAAGAATGAAAACCTTCTAATATAGAATAAAGAAAAAAAATTACCGTTTTTAGTACAAAATAATATCACAAAACTTTCTATGCATGGATCAATCAGACTATATATATATATATATGTCACGTTGCTATTTATTAAGTATTTTTTCCAGAATGTCGAGTAATTTATCTTGACGAGCCATGGCTTCTTCATGCATCCTTTTCCGTTCAGTTGTACTTTCCTCCATAACAGTAATTATCCTTTCCAACAAGGCATATTGTTTCACGTCTGTAATTTCAATATATATTACATCGAGCAATAATGATATTGGTGTGATATAGACAGTATTTCCATTTTAACTTAATATTATTAAAAATCATAATATATGCGTATTATACTTATAAGTAAAACAAGAACATATTGATTTATTATAGTGATGTGTTATATCAAAGGCTAACTATGATACACTTACATCTGGAAGACAATTCCGTTTTGAAGGATCTGCTTCTTTCATTATTAGCATTGTTTTCAACAGACGACGAATTTGAATTGTTACTGGGTATCTTCCCTAGGATATCAAGTAATTTATCCTGACGAACCATTGCTTCTTCATGCATCTTTCTTCGTATAGAGGTATTTTCTTCTGTGACGGCAATTATATTTTCCAACATGTCAAACTGTTTTAAGCCTGTAATTTTAATATATATTTTACTAGGCAACAAAGATAATGATGTAGGCAGAATATAATAATGTTGGCAGTATTTCAATATTGTCCCTGACAACTCAATATTCTTGACAAATGTAGCATATATTATAGTATAATTGTAGTATAATAGTTATTATATGCATATAGTATCCATTATGCCTATAAAACAAATAAAACAAGAATTTAATTATATTATAGCTTGCTCGAATGCTTACGCTTGGGAGGCAATTCAGTTTTACATGGTGATTGATTTCTTTTCTTATTATCAACATTATATTCAGCAGACGAAGTTGGACTATCTGATGTAAGAACCTTAGTCACCCATGGTCTTCTCTTGAATATTTCATCCATAATCTGTAATGCATTAAAAAATATATTGATTTCAATATCCTTTATATTGAAACATTAATATATCTTTTGATGCATTACAAATGAGAGAAATAGTATTACTATATATCATATAAAATATTCATTCTACACTTACGTCATAGTATCGCCATGTTCGATATTTGTTATATTTACTCCTTCCTTTATGATCTTTCACACTTTTGTAGGTATTTTTCAAACCTGCCATTTTACTTTTACATTGAGAAGCATTAACATTGTAACCTTTTTTGATTAATTGAGAAGCAATTATAGACCAAAACTTTTTCATTGTCATCGTTCCAGATATAATTTGGTGTTCCTGATCTTTATATACTGTGAGAAGTAAAAGAATTGCCTCGTGCGGCCAACGAAAACCATCTGTAAAGCAACATATATCATTTGTTTCTTTTCAGACTCCTTAAATTTTCCTAACAAATAATCTCTGTTCTAAAAACAATAAAAGAAGAACATAGTAATAAAATATCATACCTTTTTCTGGAGAAGAATCTTGAGAAAAATCTTGAGAAAATTCTTGCACCGTGGTATGGGATAATGAATTATTGCCAGAAGATTCTACCAATAACAATATGTATAAAGAGAGTGTCTTAAAAAATATTTCTATACAACATCAAAATAGAGACAAGTACCCTAATATTTTATATTATATATTAATCAGTATTATTATAGTAAAATATTTCACATCGTAATAATCACCTGTCTCTTCAGCAACTGGTTGATCAGGACTGTGCACAATTATCGCTTCATAATTATGCATAAGTTGCGACGCAAATAGCGAATCTGAAAAAGATAAGAGATCCAAGTGTCAGAGAAATTCTTAAAAAAAAAAAAGCTCTTAAAAAATTCACAAAAACACATATATAGATTGTGTAAGTCATAGAGCACTTTCAGATGCACACCTTGATTAGCCTTTGCAGCATCTTCCTGAGAAACTTCCAACGTGTGAACGACGGTGCCGTCGAATACCTTGATGGTGCTTGGCATGTCTTCCGACACTCCGATAATCCTTTTACGATTCAAGAGTACGCGCGTTTGTTTTTCGCGCTTTACGCATTCAAATTCGAACGCTTCAGCGGTATTATATTTCTCCGTGCTGAAGTACTGGAAGCAAAAACAGGAGCAAACTCGAAAGCGAGTCAGAAAGCAAAATCCACGGATATTATTCCGCTTGACGTTTTCGGATGTTCCAAACGCTTTCGTTTCTTGGGGCGATATTGCATTTGTTTGTCGAAAATTCTTGCACCGTGGTATGGGATAATGAATTATTGCCAGAAGATTCTACCAATAACAATATGTATAAAGAGAGTGTCTTAAAAAATATTTCTATACAACATCAAAATAGAGACAAGTACCCTAATATTTTATATTATATATTAATCAGTATTATTATAGTAAAATATTTCACATCGTAATAATCACCTGTCTCTTCAGCAACTGGTTGATCAGGACTGTGCACAATTATCGCTTCATAATTATGCATAAGTTGCGACGCAAATAGCGAATCTGAAAAAGATAAGAGATCCAAGTGTCAGAGAAATTCTTAAAAAAAAAAAAGCTCTTAAAAAATTCACAAAAACACATATATAGATTGTGTAAGTCATAGAGCACTTTCAGATGCACACCTTGATTAGCCTTTGCAGCATCTTCCTGAGAAACTTCCAACGTGTGAACGACGGTGCCGTCGAATACCTTGATGGTGCTTGGCATGTCTTCCGACACTCCGATAATCCTTTTACGATTCAAGAGTACGCGCGTTTGTTTTTCGCGCTTTACGCATTCAAATTCGAACGCTTCAGCGGTATTATATTTCTCCGTGCTGAAGTACTGGAAGCAAAAACAGGAGCAAACTCGAAAGCGAGTCAGAAAGCAAAATCCACGGATATTATTCCGCTTGACGTTTTCGGATGTTCCAAACGCTTTCGTTTCTTGGGGCGATATTGCATTTGTTTGTCGCACGACGATTTCTCTGTCGGACGCACCGATTGGCCGACGAAATTTTTTGGGTACGCATGTAATAAAGCCTTACACTCTCGCCATTGGCGAGTCCATCTTCTTCTCTCTCTCTCTCTCTATATATATATATATATATATATATATATATATCATGTGTAACATTTTATTTTATTTTTTTTTTAAGTGCAAGTGCATGCAGTTATTTGATACCAGTGTCTTCAGCTACGAAGCTATTCAGCACAAAATTTATATGTATATATATGCCATAGCATAGAAATATAGTATGACGGTTTGACAATCGCGTGACAGTTTGACAATCGCAAGACGATCATTGCGCTTGCGCAAAATAACAGCCAATCAAATTTAGGCACAATTTACTTCCCGCAGTGGCTTCACTATTTCCTACGTCTATGGTATATACATATATTTGATATATATATATATATATATATATGGATTGAAGGTATTTAATTGCAGTCTAATATTACCGATTAAACAGACAATTTCATCCATAGTCATGAATTACTATTCGTCATTTTACGCACAACTGTCTTTACGGTATGACAAATTCGCCACATATAAACATATGTTAATGTCTTAATAAAAATTTGTATATATACTATTTTCGTGCAAGGACATTTTGCGATTCTCGCTAGAGGTTAGACGATATAATACAATTTTTAGATATTCTGATACGCAATACTATCTTGTCCGAATATCCAATTATTAAAAGTATGCGATTCTTTTATGTTAAAAGACGGACGATCTCTAATTTGAATATATATGATTTAATATAAAATTTTAATTAATTAATAAAACGCACATTCTTGCACATTTTTTCAAAGAAATAAATCTTGCGTATTGCTCATCAATTTATATGTCACATGTTTTCTTATTGTAGATTTCAAATTTATATAATTTAAATTGAGAACTCCAATAAACTTTAGTAAAAAAAAAAAAAGATCCGTGTCCAAAGTATCTTGTATCTGTATTTCTGAATGAAAAGGAAATAATATGAATAAACTAGATATAATTTGTAGTAAGAAATTGTTATGCTAATAATAAACATATATAAATTGTTTTAGCAATTTTGGACACAGGACAACATTCAAATAATTATATCATAGATTCACTTTACGGATTCATCAATGACTAAAGATAAAAAGGTTGCACTATTTCTACTATATGTTTTGCTTGTTGCATATATTTATTTAGTATTAAAACATGTGGGATGTTCCTAAACTATTGAAAATTATTGCTATTATATATGATTTTTCTTCGATTTGCATGGGAAGTTTTTTTTATTAAATGATTTAATTTGATACAAAAGATTTAATTTTTTTCAGGATATAATTTATTGTAATTTGTAATCAGAGAATTGTTAAATTGGAATAACTACAATTACATTGATGACATTTAGCCTTAATTTGATATGATAAATTAGTATAAAAATATTCAATGTATATAAAAAAAAAAGATGTTTATTCTGGCTTGTTTTATCATAATTTTATAATTATAAGTGACACAATTTGTAATTGCTGTGATACACCCTATATGTGTAGAGAAGATAGAAAAGAGATAGAATTCTCTTTTCATATGTTTTGATTTTATCACAAAAGAACTAAATAGAGAAGAAATTTGAAAAATGTTATGTTTAATTTAAATTGTTAATGCTTGTGATATATACACACACATCTGCTATATATTTATAAGGCAAATGTATATTATATATAAAATTTAGTGTTTTTAAAGCACTATTATATTGTTGCATCTTTATTATCTTATTTGTGTTTTTGTCTTATTGATTTTATTTTTTATCTGTTTTTGATGCTTTATTATCACAGAGTTAGTTTTGCACTGTTGTATCAAATACTATATACACATAAAGGATATTTCTCTGAAAATATAATCAACTATATTTTTTTATTACATTCTATAATATTATATTCCATTTTTATAAAGAAAAAAATATAAAGTCAGCAAGAGATATATCCTGCATTTATCAATAATTATCATCATCATTTTACTTTTTAATTTTGTCAGTATACATCAAATATTGTAGACTTTAAACTGATTATTAGAAAATGTTTAACTCCTGCTTTTTATGATTTCAGTTGATCCCGCATGCTGTGCACTGTGTACCAACGTACTGCCTATCCACAAACTGCACCGTACTTTTTTATTATTTTTGCCAAATACACCACGTTTATAATAGAAATATAAACAATGGCTGCCTATATCAATCGACCAATTGTACAATCTTCCATGATTGGAGGGGACAGCCAACTTCGATCAACAGATGTTAGAACTGATAATTCTCCTCTACAGATTTTTGTGAAGGCGAAGAAAAGAATAAATGATGTATTTGTGGATATAGAAAAATATGTGGAAGAAACTGTAGAATTTATGACATGTAAGTAAACAGAAAATTGAGAAATGTAAGAGAACATGTCTAATATCATAATAAAACCATTCATCTAATTAGTATTAATTTTATATAGCATTACAAAATGACCGAAATATTGTAACAGTGGAAGAGGCTGTAAAGGTCAAAAATTATATTGATAAAGTGCGTGGAATAAAAGATGTCCTTAGAAGGGATCATATGAAAGTTGCCTTTTTTGGCAGGTGAGCAATTACATTAAACAATACCTCATTGTAATTGATCTCATTCTTTTGTTTATATAAAATATAAAATATTATTCTTACGAAAACTGAACAAATCATTTTTCTTGTAAGTCACAATCCAATATCTATATAAATGGAGGATATAATTTATATGTATATATTTATATGCATATTTTTTTTGCAGAACAAGTAATGGAAAAAGTACTGTTATTAATGCTATGCTGCGCGATAAAATTTTACCAAGTGGTATAGGACACACCACAAACTGTTTCCTGCAAGTTGAAGGTTCAGATAATGGAGAATCATACCTTATTACGGAAGGATCAACCGAAAAACAGCCAGTTCAATCTGTCGGGCAGTTGGGTCACGCTCTTTGTAAAGAGAAATTATGCGAAAGCCATTTAGTGAGAATATTTTGGCCAAAGGAGAAATGTTTATTGCTACGAGATGATGTAGTATTTGTCGATAGTCCAGGAGTAGATGTAACTCCAAATCTTGATGAATGGATTGATAAGCATTGTTTAGATGCCGATGTTTTTGTCTTAGTAGCAAATGCTGAATCTACTTTGATGGTTACAGTAAGTGTAATATATATATCTGTAACAAACATAATACTTGCAATAATGTCTGTCAAACAAAAAAAATATACGCAAAAGAGAAATTATTTTGGAAAAAATCCTCTTAGAAATTCGTAATTTTTTAGATAGGAATAGATAAATACTTCCTTTACATCTGTACACAAAGCAAATTTATTGTCGATTAATAATCAGTGCATATATTTTATGCTAAATCTCTTTAATTATTTCTTTTCTCTTTCAGGAAAAAAATTTCTTTCATAAAGTTTCGACCAGATTATCAAAACCGAATATATTTATTCTAAATAATCGATGGGATGCCTCTGCTTCTGAACCAGAATTTTTTGATCAGGTATGTATATTTATTAAGCACTAATTATAAAAAATAAAAAAGCTATAACATTACAATATACATATTTAATATATAAACTTTTAATGTTTATTTGACATAATAAAATTCTTAGAGATATGCTAATTAATATAATTCTTGTATTTTAAATATTAAGTAGATAAATTTACTAAAAGTAGATAAATTTATTTTAATAAAAATTTAATTTAATTTGTAAAATTTTTACTATTGATTCATATTTGATAAATGAGAAATTTCATATCAAATATTCCCTAAATCTTTCTTATTGCAATCAAGAGTAAGAAATATATAAATTATATTTTAAATTATATGTTAAT
>NW_021853535.1:68927-80740 GCF_003651465.1 Formica exsecta
TATATATATATGTTAAAAATATATGAAACATAGCAAATGCTATCAAAATTTTATCAAAATTATTATAAAATTGACTACTATTAATAACAAATTATGAAATATAAAACAAATATATGTATATCAACTTTTTTAATATAAATTTAAAGAATGTACAATTTATATATGTGTATGTAAGTCATATATATATGACTTAAATGTATAGAATACACATTGAATAATTTGGTACATATTAGTATTTGAACAACAATTTGAATTTTTCTCTATCCTTTAGCTGGTCAAAGAACAAAAGGAGGTAAGTTTATTCAGAGGAATTGTTGCTTATCCAAAAATGATGCTTATATGTACATTTTTAGGATATCTCACTTCTTGCATATTATTTTTCAATGATGCATTCTTTGATTAAATTAATTATCCTCAACAAAAATATCGGGGTATCAACAATTTTTGGATTACAATAAAAAAAAGTCTTCACAAATTAAAATTTAGGTATTGAAATAAGATGATAAAAGTACATTCTTTAGTTATTTTAAATGACATTTAATAAAATTCTAACTGACTTAATAAGAGACTTTATTATATACAAATATATAATGCTAAAAATTAAAAAACTGCAATGGATGATGACCTCCCTCGACTGTGGCAAAATCTCAATGGCTCAAAGAATCTGTCATTAAAAAATAATGCACTAAAAATGGAGGACACATTCTGCATATTGAAATCACATACAAATGTATTATTTCCTCATAAATAAATACACAGTAATTATTTTTATCTTTATTTCTCTTATTTATATGTAGGATATCAAAATTCATAACTTTAGAAAAGCTTTATGTATATTATAATGAGAAAATAGAAAAGATACATGCCTTTCTATATTGAATGTATTAGATATATTAAATTTCTATAATAACTGTGATATTTTTATTGCATCAAATGCTATGCACTAAATTATACAACTGCACAATTTTGTCAATATGCTTATGATTGAATTATGTACAATGATTTATATGATATATATTTAAAAAGTCCATTTATATTTATATATTCCTTATGCGTAGGTAAGAGCACAACATCAGGAACGGGCTATTGACTTTTTAGCAAAGGAGTTAAAAGTTTACAGCCCAAAGGATGCTGAAGAACGGGTTTTTTTTATTTCTGCGAAAGAAACTCTTCAAGCTCGTATGCAAGAACAACGTGGTCAACCTGCTCATAGTAATGTGTTCTTTGTTATATATATATATACATATATATATTCTTAATTTTTAAAAACCATTTTTTAAATTCAGATATAACTTATAGATGGTGCATTGGCAGAAGGTTTCCAAAATCGATATTTTGAATTTCAAGATTTTGAAAGAAAATTTGAAGAATGTATTTCAAAGTCTGCAGTAAAGACCAAATTTGAACAGCACTCTCAACGTGGTAAACATATCGCAACGTAAGAAAATACTATTTTATGTAATTTTTTTATAACTGCAATCATTTATGCACTCACTGAAAACATAAATTGATTTGTCTCTATTATTTATTGCAGCGAAATACGTCAAGCGTTGGATGAGATATTGGATCGAATACAAAAGATGCGAAATGAACAATTGAATGTTAAGAAAGAAGTTCATGATAAGTTGAATTTCACTGAACAACAATTGATGCTATTAACTCAAGAAATGAAAGATAAAATTCATCATATAGTAGAAGATGTAGAGCAAAGAGTCTCTAAAGCTTTAAATGAAGAAATTCGACGATTAGCCGTTCTAGTGGATGAATTTAATGTTCCATTTCATCCTGAACCACTTGTTTTGAATGTATTTAAACGGGAACTTCACGTACACGTAGAAAATGGCTTGGGTAATTTTTAGTTATATATTCATTTGATGATATGATATAAGAATGTAATTTTTAATAATTTCAAAGAAAATGCTTTATATTTTAGGATCGAATTTACGAGCTAGACTTAGTACAGCTTTAGCATTGAATATGGAAAATTCGCAGCGAGAAATGACCGAAAGAATGGCAAGTTTATTGCCAGAAAACAAAAGACAAATGTCGCTTAACATTTTACCACGACGAGAGCCATTTGAAATACTATATCGATTAAATTGCGATAATTTATGCGCGGACTTCCACGAGGATCTAGAATTTCGTTTTTCCTGGGGTTTTACGGCATTAATTAATAGATTTGCAGGGAAACAGGGCCACAGATTAGCTATTGCTAATTACCCGCAAGAGGTAGGATATATAATTTAATATTTATATATATAATAATTTTCGAGATATATCGAGAAAAGCAAAAAGCCGCTCTACATATGAGGGGTGCTTTCTCCTCTTAGAATCGTTTTTCAACCGCAACTGAAAAATCTAAATTTATCTATTGATCTCCCTTACATGTCTGTAAAGTTTCATCAAAATTAGAATTTTCGGGTTCGCGAGGTTTCTTTGTTAGTGAGAGCTATTAGCATAAATATATTGTTGCAATTGATAGAAATAGTTCTTTATATCATGTTTCATAAAAGAAACGTCAAAATAATTATGTTTCTTACAGATTCCACCATGTATTGCATCACCTGCAGAAAGTACTGATTCCTTAAAATTTATTTCAAGTAGACCAAACTTTCCATCAAGATCTGATGATTGGTCTCTAATTAGTCGTATAGCAATTGCATCTGTAACGTCGCAGGGTACGATGGGTGGTCTTATTATTGCTGGTTTTGTATGTATAACATTATCTAAAATTTATGGATTTTTTATACACAAGAAGAAATGAAAAATTACGAAGATAATTCTTTCCCTTAGATGTTAAAAACAGTAGGCTGGAGGTTAATTGCAATAACTGGTGCTGTATATGGTGCTTTATATCTGTATGAACGTTTAACGTGGACTAATAATGCGAAAGAACGCGAATTTAAACGACAATATGTTGCGCATGCTACGAAGAAGCTTCGATTGATTGTAGATCTTACTTCTGCAAATTGTAGCCACCAAGTGCAACAGTAAGTTGTAACGATTATGATAGTCCTCTCAACTAATTGTTAAAATTTTGTATGTTTATTGTGAAAGTCTCTCTATACTTATATTTTTATAATTATATATATTTCTTTTCTATAATAATATCTGGTATGATTTTATAGGGAGCTCTCCAGTACATTTGCGCGGCTCTGTCATTTAGTGGATGAAGCAACGTCCGAAATGGACAGTGAACTTAAAACTATAGCAAATACTTTGGGAATATTAGAGAAAGCAGCATTCAAGTCAAAGCATCTTCGAAATGAGGCCAACTTTTTAATAAACGAACTCGACACATTCGATGCAGCATATTTGAAGCCTTTGAATTAAGTAAACGATCTATCTATTTTATACAAATCTGCAAAATGTATTAAAATAGCATAATTTGTGGAGGAACATTTTTATGCGAAAATTGTTTAAATTTGATTATTATTTGTTCTTCATTCTAAGAAAAAACCGATAATTAACGCGTCTTATGACAATTAAGTGACAGCAATTTACATGCAAAGGTATAGATTTGTTCTCATTGTACGTTTAGAAGTTAGAACAGTTATCTAATTCTCGTATTTGCATGAAAAACGTAATTTTTATATTAGAAATATCGGACAGTCTCTTAAAGGAATGTTTCTACCTGATATAAAAACTCTAGTCTTAATATACACGGAAAAATCAATTTCTTATAATAGATTATATTAAATAACTTATTGTTGTAAAAATTTCTTTTACAATAGAAAACTATAATAGTTCCATATGTAATCAATTATGTCACACAGGAGAGAATTATAAGGGCAGATTTAGTACATGTATACTCTATATTTTTGGAAGCATTTGATTATATTGAAGATTATAAAATATATATTTTATTGAATATGTATGATAAAACTTAATTCAATCAAGCTTATTTTAAATCTGCTATCGAGATACAAATCTTATTTGATTAAAAGAATAGACAATACAAATTTATCTTCTTATTAGATTGTATGATTTGCCGAAAAGTTATATGTATATTAATTATAAAACTATAAATAAATGTGGTTAACTATTAAGTAATAACTTTATGATTTAATTCTTTCCGAACAAATCTTTTATATGATTTTATTATGTATATATTAAAGCACTATGCAAGTGTAACAGCATGTTTCCTGATTGAATGAAATTAATGCATTTTTCATCACAAAAAATGTATTAAGTGCGAATATTTTCGAAACTATTTTAGATTAGATATGGATAGATGCTCATTCAAGTTTGTAAGTTCTGTTATTTGATTTTATCTGTTTTATAGTTCCGTGTTACCAAGAATTCTAAATATAAAGCCGGAAATGCGAGAAAGTCTTCTTTTCTCAGAGAAGATATCAGGTTTTCGCTAAAAATGTTATATGAAAAATGGGGATATCTTTTTCAATATCGGTTTTAGTATTTAAAATGTTAAGAATTTTTTTTTATATTTTGTGGTGCTTTTTAAAACTAAAATTATTTTACATTAATTTTTTAATAATTGTAATGATAAGGAAAAATGTGATAAATATAAATGTAATAAATTTGAGGTGCGTTCAAAAATCCTACCGTAAGGTAACGTTTAATTGACCAATCAGGACAAAGATTGTACTGATTGGTTAATTAAAAGCTATTGTACTCCACAGGTAGAATTTTCGAACGTACCCCAGAATGTTTGAAGTCACATACACACACGTACATAGATTTAAATTTCAATCATATGATCAAAAATGGCTCTATCCATGTCGAGAAATAACCTTTTTTCGAGGGATATTGTACTGTGATAAAATCCTGTAAAAATGTTAAACATTATATCGCGATGTTGCAACTATCGTGTAAAATATTTCGCAGAATTATGCCGATTATATAGTACGGTAAATATTTCGATAAATATAAACAGATCTCTTCATGAATGTCATGAAGAGATCTTTTATATCGATGAACTTTTATGTATTTACGTATAATTGGAGTGTAAACGTTTAGTTCAACTCGTTCATTACTAATTTCAACGAAATTCGACTAGTCTCTATACATAAAATAAGATATGAAAAATTTATATTCATTTCTATTTCACGATATTACGCTCAGTCGTTCCCTCTGAAGTGTCCTAATAACAGAACTTGTCACTTTTAATAGATCATTCGTTTTTCGTAAATAATAAAAACTGATTTTGTATATATATATAGATATATAGTAACGATCTTAATATTATCATTCTCGTACTCTGCTAAAATAATAGAGTTTCATCAATGAAATTTGTATTCTACATACTTATTGGAGATATCTCTGTTAGAAAACAGATAAATTGAAAAACAATCAACAAATTCACGATCTAATTGGTCCGCCTGATCCAGTTTCAAACCTGAGACCTATTATATTTGCTCGCTCAGCGAAAGAAACTTATTTCGAGAAGAGATATATAGATCTCAGGGAAAAGACTCAAGAATGGAATCAAGAATTCTGGTTCAAACATAATACTAATTTCAGTGAGGTATGTGACTCTAACAGCTCTTTTCTACAATATACTAGACTTAATATCATTAAATGAGATTTCAGGAACGTAAACGATTTCAAGAGTTGTTGAGAGCACAAGGAAAGACAGAAATAACTGCAGATGACATGTCAGTATTTTATAAGCAATTCCTAGATAAAAATCGGCAGTCTCATTTCAATTATAATGTATCATGGTATAAAAGAAATATAAAAATTTTATTTTATGGTATAGCAGCAAAAATATCTAAATTAAGAATTAAATAAATTTTTATAATTAGATAAATAACACACATTTATATATAACTAAACACTTATGTATTAAATGTTGAAACTCTAAATAAACAATTGTTACAGAAATTTGCTACAATCTTTCTCTCTTTTTTTAACCTGTATTATATTATTATCTATATTTATAGTCTATATTAGTGTACTATACATAGTTTTATGTATTTTATAGTTATTATATAAAGCAAGAGTATATAACAAGATACTAGATTGTTATATGACATTATTAGATATTAGTAAAAATATGAGTTAGTACTTTAATATAGACTATAAATATAAATTATAATATACAGATAAAAAAAGAAAAAAATTGTTTCTGCACACAGGATGCAGTAACGCTTGCCGCGCAACAAGAAGCGACGCGGTAGCCAATCAATCCTTTCTTATCGAAAAGTTGTAAGTCGAGTGATTACCGCCTTTACGTCGCCTTTTGCCGCGCGGCAAGCGTTACCGCATCCTGGATGCAAAAACCAAAAGATTGTAGCAAATTTCGATAACAATTGTTTATTTAAACAGTTTCGATATAAATTTATAAATGTTTAGTTATATATAAATGTCATTTATTTAATTACTAATGTTATACAACGTGTTTTACATAAGATGGCATTTTATTGTCATTTTGACACTAATTTCTCGTATAAGAATATATATATTTTTTTTTCTTAAATTATTTTACATTGATCATAATAATTGTAATGGTAAGAAAAAATGTCAATCATGTTATAGATGTCAATTATGTAAAAATTTATAAATTGAAAATAAAAAGTACGCAACTAAACTATTCTTTACCCAAAACTAAGATTTTAAAATTCAGTTTGATGTATTCTGTAAAAGCATTCGGCTTCGTTTAACATTTCCAGTCTTGCAATTATTGACATTGCTAGCAAATCTCAACGAATTTAATGTCTCGTTATAACATTCATCTAATGGCGATATATTTAACAACATTAAAGTTTTTGAATTACCTCCCAAAGAAGGCATAAGCAAATGGGTCAATTTAGAATTTCTATATGGAATATGTTCTTGTTTTTTTAAAAGAGCTAAGATAACATTACCAAGATTTGCTAATGATTTATTGATATTTTTCGTTTCTGTAGTTCTGGCAACTTCTTCACTCTTCAAACGTTCAGATCCAGCTAAGTCAACTAAATTTAAATTTCCTATTGAGACCTCCTGTTTTCCACTGTGCGTGCCAATCAATTGTATTCTCGTTACTGAATGTGATCTGGATGATCTAAAAAGCAAATCACACACACATAAACAATTATAATTTCTAATATTCTTATATTCTTATTTAAGAGAGAAAAAAGCTGTTTTATGCTTTGTTTTCTGCTGCAATTTGAACTATAAATGTCGTGCGAATATAACTTACCGCTCGTTTGCTTTAGTAGCTGCAACAGCTCGGTTGCGTTGTGCAGTTTCAAGACATTTGTGCAATTCTTCTGGACTGTGTATTTCTTCTATCCGAAGATTGCTGACATATAAATCCTGACCTTTGCTATCCACTATTCGTATTTCGTGCGTCTTTAGTTGCGAATCGAGAAGATCAACGATATGTTCATTGTAAATTTCTAGAAAACTTGCTTTTACTTGATACTCCCAACCAAGAAGTTCAAACTGTTTCATTTCTTTGAATATGTGACGTACCTAAAATTATACACAAATAAATTTGATTCTCGTAGAAAAATTATTAGTGCACAAATTTAAATTATATTTATAAGAAAAATAAAAATTATAATAAATAATATTACATTTATAAAAAAAATATTCTATATTTTGATTTTTTATTAAAGAGAAACTATGTTTGAAACAATTGCAAGCTAAATTTGTATGTATAAATTAAGATATAATCTGATAATTTCAACTACCATTTACTATATCATAAGCATATAAGAATATACACATACTGTTCTAGGTATCATGCCTTCGAACTGCTCCTTCATTTCTCCTTCATCTCTTGTTTCTCCTTCCATAGTGTATGTTTTGCCAGAACCAGTCTGGCCATAAGCAAATACACAAACATTATATCCCTCAAGAGCCGACTGTACTAAAAAGGATAACTCTTCAAATATATCTTCTTGCGACGC
The DNA here is from genome assembly GCF_003651465.1 of Formica exsecta. Taxonomy (NCBI): domain Eukaryota; kingdom Metazoa; phylum Arthropoda; class Insecta; order Hymenoptera; family Formicidae; genus Formica; species Formica exsecta. The sequence goes on from NW_021853535.1 coordinate 76,790, forward strand.
TTTATGAGTGAACACTTTATCAAATGAAAACTCTTGCTTTGTTCCTCGTTGCTTTCCACTACAACTTATTGCATCTGACCCATCCAATTTGCCTACTTCAATAGTACAGTCATCTATATAGTTTATGCTACACAATCTACAAACAATAGGTTCAAATCAATGGATCATGTTAGAGATATACTTAACTGCAAAGCAAAATACATTTACAGAATTTTACTTACGCTTTCATCTGTTCAACTTCCTTTGGAGTTCTTGGACGAACTCTGCAGAATACTCTGATATTCCCCTTTAATTCTTGTATATTATTGTGTAGCATTCTACATTTTTTATCCATTTCATATGCCAATGCTTCTAATTGTTCTTTGACATTACTCAGATCCTCATTTATCTGTTTTTGTAATTCCAGCTCAGTTGTCAAAGTTGTCAATTGTGTAGTTTGTTTTGAAATCAGTACCTCCTGTGTTTTACATTTCTCTTTACATTCATTCAACATGTGAGTAATGCTTGCGCACGATTCTTCCGACTCTTTTAATCGTTTTGTCAAATCTTCTTGATGTTTTTGCATCGTAGACATTTCTACTGTTAAAGTCTGAACTTCATTATTTAAGATATTATTTGAATCCTCAAGTTTTTCTGCTTTAGTTCTGCATGCAGCCTCACTAGTTTTTAAACTATTTACCAATTCTTGCAGGGCATTATACTTTGATTCTACATCTTTACTTTTCTGTTCTGCAACTGATAATTTATCACTCGTTTGTGCCAAGCGACCTCGCAGATCCCAACTTTTTAATTTGTTTGACTTGTTATCTGTATTATTCTGTAATACTTGGTTCGTTTTCTTTGCTGTATTATTAGTCATCAATGCTTTACCATTTGGTTTGTTCGCTACTGCTTTCGTAACAGGTTTAAGAAGTGGTTTCTTTGGTTCCCCATGTGTTATAATCGTACCTGCTCTTTTCACAGCATTTATATTATTGGATCGTGTGATTGTGGATAGCGTTTTTGCACGGAGTAGAGTAACTGGTGGTTTATCCTCTTTTGTAGATTTTGTTATAGCAAGGGAGCTTGTTGGTGCTGATTTTACAGTCGATACTGATTTTGATGTTGAGATACTATTTACCTCTTTAGCCGTTTTGTCATTTGTATTTTTAGTATTTATATCCATTGTAGAAATTGCTTTCTTTAATGCAAGTTTTGGTCTTGGTAAGCGAGATTCCATCTATCAAACATACAATAAAACAGTTGAAGTATTAAAAAAATAAAACTTGAATAATAGAAATGTGGATAATAGAAACTTACGATGCTTTGATCCTCGTAAAGTGTTGATAACGGTTAACAATTAACAGCATCAGCTTTTTTTGAACTCGAATTTAACCATGTCATAAAAAAAAAGGATGAAAATCTTTACAATCACAAAAGAAACAGAATCAATGCGCAGAACGTAATAGAATCACACTTTGATCTTCTAAAGTTTCAACGGTCAACAATTAACAGCATGTGCTTTTTTTTGAACTTGAATTTAATCGTGTATGATAATCAACCTATAAGAGAAGCCGAACAGTTGTTTACTTATTACTCCAACGAATCATACGTCGAATGCAAAAGACTGACCAATGTGTCTCCAGCAGGCAGATATTCTACACTCCATTGACTTAAGGCGATCTTTCATTTGTCATACGTACGAGTTGGTCAAATGTACCGATTGGCTGTTGGATAGAGAATTTCCAGACAGATGCTTTCTAAAGTTTTCCGCGATAGTTGCTCATCCGAGATGCAGAGGTGTATTTAAAATGAACAGACCTGGCTCACTTACATGATTTGACGTTTTCGCATCAAATCGCGGTCGAAATAATCGTCAATTCCTATATCAGCGAACATGGCGCGCGGCAGCAGTGCTGGATTTGACAGGCACATAACGATCTTTTCGCCGGAAGGTCGGCTTTACCAAGTAGGTAAGAATCAGAGAAATACATTATAGGCGATGCTTTATCGTATTTATTATCGACATCGTGTAGAGCGCCTTTTCGTTTCATATTTTTGTGTACGCCGATGACTTGGCGTGATCTGCATCTTCGCATTCATAAATGTATTCTTTCCTGAAATTTTCACAGAATACGCCTTCAAAGCCATCAATCAAGGTGGCCTGACGTCCGTGGCTGTCAAAGGAGTCGACTGCGCTGTATTCGCGACACAGAAGAAAGTGCCTGTAAGATAACCTCCAAGAGACTCCTCTTTGCCTAAAACTCCGTCAGAATCTCTTTACAGTTGACACTTTCCATTGTCCTTCGAATATGCTTCATCAACTCGAAATTTCGTTAGCAACAACCACCTAAATTTAGGAATACACGTTTACGATAATATTTATTGTATCTCTTTCTTTGTGTAGGATAAGTTACTCGATGCCTGCAGCGTCACTCATGTATTCCAGCTAACCGAGAATATCGGTTGTGTTATGACGGGTATGATAGGTGAGTTTCGATGATTTATTATAGCTATATTTCAACTTTGTGTGTCATTCTTTGATTCTTGTTCTACAGCCGATAGCAAGTCCCAAGTACAACGTGCTCGATATGAAGCAGCTCATTTTAAATACAAGTACGGCTATGAGATACCTGTGGATGTCTTGTGTCAACGTGTCGCCGACATCAGTCAAGTGTACACACAGAATGCGGAGATGCGACCCCTTGGATGTTCCATGATGCTCATAGCGTATGATAAGGAAAAGGGTCCGTGCATCTACAAAGCTGATCCAGCAGGTTATTTCTGTGGTTACAGAGCTATCTCTGTGGGGGCGAAACAAACCGAAGCTAATTCTTATCTCGAGAAGAAACTGAAGAAGAAACAAAATTATGATTATGATGAGACTATACAATTAGCTATTACTTGTTTATCTACGGTTTTATCTGTAGATTTTAAGCCAACTGAAATTGAAGTGGGAATTGTATCAAAGGATAATTCCAAATTCTGGTAATTAACACACTTATTTTTTATTTTTAAGTATTTCATATATTCTTACTGTGTCATAATTAATAAACTTTTTGTTACAGTGTTTTAACTGAGCAAGAGATCGATAAACATTTAACTGCAATTGCTGAAAAGGATTGATAATCTTGTATACAATTCGTAAGAAATAAAACAGTGTCCTGCTTATCACATATTTTTTTCTACTTAACATTTAATAAATTACGAATGAGATATATTAAGGATTTATGCAAAGAAATGTGTCAAGTGCACTAGTAAATATAACCCGCTCTCACGTTTGTATCAAATTTTATTTTATTTTATTTATTACAGCGTTAATCTTAGTTTATAATATTAAAATTGTCCTTAATGTATTACTTTCCCGCTGCAGTTGCCAATGGATTTCTTAGAACTAAGATGACAGAATCTCCACGTAGAAACATTTTTGGGATAAATCTGTCTTTGTTTACCGGTTTTGCCTGTTTATAGATATTTCCATTAATAATATTACTCTAAGCAAACAATACAAGTGATATTTCACTGGTACTAGATATCAGTATTATTATTTAGTATTTAAATGCAAAAAAATCATTACATTATATTTAATAAGAAATAATCTCATTATTTTTTTATATAATTTAAAAAAATTTTAATCTTATAAAAAAGATTGAGTTTAATTATATCTATTTTGCAGTCAATTTTTTGATTTAAACATTTCATTTTTAATTTATTAAATAAAATCTTTCTAATAGATCTGACTATTTCTAATATGCTAAAAATGTCAACATTTCAATTTAATTGTATTGCTTTCTTTTTTTAATTCAGAAACTCATTTATTGCACTAAATATCAAGGTGATAAAAAAATTTTCAATTAAAAATATAACCATATAAAAAATATTTATATAATTAATAATTATCCAATATACTGTTAATTATTGAATAAATAAATTTCTATAAAAGTATTGGTCGATCATAAAGTTAATTTTGTG
>NW_021853535.1:80757-99736 GCF_003651465.1 Formica exsecta
AAACGTGGATGGCAATTGGTACACATAATGTATCAATTTTATCCAATATGATATTTTATATAAAATATATAAAATATTAAATCGTGAAAAAATTAAATATTGAAATTGTGCAAATTGAAAATATCATATTGGATAAAATTGATACATTATGGCCGGTATTCATAGTCAGTTCTTATATTTAAGACCGTCTTAAGCACAACCAATATACTGTTAATTATTGAATAAATAAATTTCTATAAAAGTATTGTTCGATAATAAAGTTAATTTTGTGAAATTTTAGTTTTTCCACAAATGCATTTGTAATCATTAGACATACCTTTTTTTTGCCTTTTCCTGTACGTGGAAGTTCCGTCCACATTTCCTTTACATTTTCCAAAACCATATTACAATGTCTGTCAAATGCCTTTACTCGTCCCAACAGCTTCTTATTATTTCTGCAGTTTATCAATACTTGGGTATTATTCTTGACAGATTGTGTTAAAACAGAGAGAGGTCCGGTGTTAAATTCCTCTTCCTCTCTCTTTGCCAGTTCCTCTGGCGTCATTTCAGATTTTGGCTTGGTTAGAGAAGACCTGTTATAAAAAACAATTATATTGCTCAATCAATAATAATGCTAAAAAGTGCTTTTTGTCTAAATATAATTAAATTATATATATAAATAAACATTAAATTCATAAAAATAAATTGGAAACAAGGCAAATTCAAATACATATTTATATGTACAAATGTGCACAGTGATTAAGATTATATTCGATGCCATAATGCCAAAGAATGAATTAGAATTTAAATCGTATTGTAAAATAGATATAAAATATACACTTACATTTTGTATAAATTATTACGCGAATTATAATACCAGAGATGAGGGGAGAGATGACCAATGCTCCGAGAAATCTCGTCCACGAAATTTAAGCCGTTGCATTACGCCATCTGTCTGAACTACATACTCGCGTGGAGCAATGTTAATAAGGCAGTAGTACTGTGTTACCCGAAACGTGAATGCCAATTGGTACATAATGTATCAATTTTATCCAATATGATATTTTATATAAAATATATAAAATATTGAAATTATGCAAATTGAAAATATCATATTGAATAAAATTGATACATTATGTACCAGATATGTACCAATTTACATCCAAGGATTAACTCATAGTAAAGTAGAAAATTAATTCAGAAAAAAAGTAAAGTAAATACCATAATATTCATAAAACTCATAATATTAATAGTAAAATAATTACGGAAGTGATATGTGTACTTTTGATTATAGCGCCATCACATTTGTCATACAACGTCGAAGGAAAAATCGTAGTTGCCTCTCTCTTGTGAGTAACTACACATACAAGCATCGTGTCTGTAGTATACATACTTTTGTGTACACACTGTACACACAACGCAACCCACCTAATTTAAATTCATTTAAAGGCCGCTATTTTATTAACGCGTCACGTTTCGCTGTACCTTCTGTGCACGATGCTCGGCGAACCGAGCGAGCCTTTGTCTCGTCGCCGCGGGTATAATTGCACTCACGCGTGCAACTGTACACGTGTGCGCTTTCGAAAAGCCGTAAATTATTTTGCATCAAAGACCGCGTGGTAGATTTCGGTTTTCGTGATCGCCAAATTTGTATCCCTTAAAATTGCAAATCGTATTATCACATTGCACCGCTATTTTTGATGCGCTATACGTGCATTGGTTACATCTTATGTCAGCGGCATTCGCGCGAAACTGACGGACAAAGAGAGAATCTCGCGACATTCGATTACATCATCTATCGATCGAAGGGAGATGCGTCCTGTCTAGTATTTCTTATGATAGCGATGTACTCGTCGTATTCCGCGAGCGGTGTCTTTTTATCTTTCTTCCCGTGCCGCCCTGTTCCCTATGCCGTCGAGCGGGACTGTGCCGTGGCCGAACAAAGAAGAGGCATAAATAATCCGAAGAGTTTCCAGCGGGCGTACCGATAATTAGATTCCAAGGACCGCCTATTTTGGCCGAAAGTTACGTTAGAAGAAGAATCTATGGCCCCACTCAACTCTGTGGCCCCTTCCTCGCTGGATTCACTTTGGTTCTCCCTTCTTGTCCCTTTCCCCCTTCCAGCGTCCTCACGACCCACTTTCGTCTCCCAATGCTCCTCTCTTCCCTCCTCACTCTACCACCTCTTCTCTCCCTTCCTCTTGGCACCCACTCCGGTCCCGCACTGCAAACTTCGCCAGCGGGAGCAAACAAAGAGAGGCTCCCACCCTTGCAAATGCGCTCAGCATATTTATGGCGCCGAAAACTGTCGTACACTTACCGGCAAAAATGCCGTGGAGTAGAGGGTCGAAAGCAAGAGCAAAAACACGACGGATGACCGAGACTCTCAGCGAGAGATTGACCGTTCTCCGGTCTTGTGAAAAAGAATTGCGTGACAACAGTTTTGTGGTATCCGAGGCTGTACACAAAGACGAGATTATCGACTCTTGCCCGGCGTATCTGTTTTAAAACAGAATGCCGAACAATTTACAGTCACACCTCGTATTCAACGTTGTATATAATCAGCGTATTAACTTTATAGATAGATATTTATAATTTATACAAGAAAAATATATATGTCCCAAGAAAATTAATTAGACAAAAGTCGAAAACGCAAACAAAAGAATACTTTCGGCTCAGTATCTATTAGTTACAATTACAAATTTTTTGCGAAAAGCAGTTTTAATTTTTGGAGGATTAAAGTATAGAAATGAAAGAGGAACAAAGATTTGCACAGATTCCTCAAGTTAATATGGCATGGTAATTTTGTTATTATTTTTTTATTTTTTGACATAAGAGAGATGAATACGAGGATGCTACAATTCGTTGCGACGGCTAAATCGGAAGGAAAAACTAGAGAGAGAAAGGTTTTATAAACTGAATCGTCGTTCCGCGGTCCCACATAAAGTCCCATAGAGCGAGACTTTGCGGTACTCCATTCAGAGAACGCGGAATAAAGTGGTAGAACTCGAGAACTGCTTCACTTTCAGACAATGAGAGCAGGTAGTCGAAATTTTCTATCTCTCTTGCGTTCCCATCGCGTTTTTTTTCTCACTCACGCGTTTTTGGATCCATAAAAAGATGCGCCCATAAAAATAGTTACGGCATAATAGGTGTAACGAGAATAGCGGTTGTTACCGCTATACCAGTTGCAGCGCAGGGCGCAATCGTCATAAATTCAACGTGCGAACAGTGCAACAATACACGTTAAATCATCCTCGATCGCCTAAAAAGGGCCCTGAGTTATTGCTACGGTGGAGGGATACGCGTCTGCGTATTAATGCATCCCGTTCATTTTCAAAGAGCTATGAGAATTCCTACCGAGTGAGAAGCAGGGAGAATAAGGAAGGGAAATTGTAAGCATATATGTTCGTGGAATGCGCACGATTTACACTTGTAATCTCGTCCTAATCGCGTTCGTATTAGATGCATTTTTTAGACGCGAAATATAACCAACCCTTATACATTCATTAAGGTGTTCTAAAAAATTGCCGTATCACAACAAAACTAAACACATTTCCGATGACTCTTGTTGATGAATCAAATTCGACGACAAGAATAATACGCGTCTAGATGAACTTAACGAGGGATTAAATGGGTCTCTCTTTTCAAGACGAAGCACGGTATTGATTTTCTTTTCCTCGCCGCGAACAGCCGCGGCTCTAACAAAGGACCATTAAAATCGGCGATTCTTCACTCTCGGAAACGTCCTTTTTCCTTCCTTTCCTCTTTTTCCCTCCGTATCACAATCACAAATCTTCCCCTGCCGTCTAGGCCTATTGTTATCTGGTAATAGAAAAACTTTGCTACTTCCAGGATGCTGCACGTTTTTCTTTCGTATATATGCACGGCAACATATGTGAGTGACGTCGTCGTGAAGATCAGATTTAAACTTATACGAAAGTACAAACATTGTTCATGGATTTAAATTTATCAATCTTGATATGTTATATATTTTCCGAAATTACACAAATTAAATTCGAAAGAAACTCTATCTCATATAAATAAAAAACAGAGAAAATTCTCTTAGCATAAGATTGCAAGGATGTTTGTTTTAAAATAAGAGCATAAAGTAATAATATATTTTATATTTGATACGAACAATCTGGTTTTACTTTTATTACGAAATGTTTCTGCATCTCTCTTGTTTCTTTTTCTCCAAATCGACCGTATCTTTAGGGATGCTATCAAGGTAGGTGGAGAGAGTTGAAAATATGTGTTGCTGGAGGAGCGACACCCGACGAGAACAAAAGTGATTTAGCCGTAAACACACACGCGAGCCGCCCCCATCCCCGCCCGCCTGAGAAAGACGATGGAATGAAGGTGGCTTACACGGTGCGTTGACGGGGTTGGCGCGCGATATTTCGCCGTTGAAACTCACCGGGGCCACATTTCTCTTGATTTAGCGAAACAATCCGAGCATCTGAATTTCAAATATGGTGTCTGCGTCTCTCGTTGTAACAGCCGCGCTGGAATTTCGCCCATATCACGTTTCGAATGACCCGCGAGAGAATCTCTCGCGAATTAGTTCACGGAAGATCTTTTTCCGCACCCTCCGACACAATCCCTTCTCCTTTTTTTTGTAAGGGAAAAGATTACGCGTAGCTTGTACCGAGGGATGATAGCTCTGTTAGAACGCTCTTTTGATACTAACAATAAGATTTTTAATGTCGAGATTAATTTGTATACAATTTTGACAACAATGCAATTTACATATAGAGGCGATTTTAAATTATAATTATCGATATAGCATCACAAATAACTATCTTTCTTTTCAACTACAATTTCCTTTTGGTTAATTTAAAGATGCTTCTGTAAAAAATTATATCTCTCTATTTCTCTATTTCTTTAGGATTAGGTCCTGCGCACAATAGAGAAAATATTAGGAATAGGAATAAAATATTAAATATCAGGAGGAGCAATTTGGAATTATTTTACTTCAAACAAGGGAACGGAATGGATTAACGCATAATGAAATAAAAAAATAAAAATTAGAAATAATTAATCCATTCCGTTTCCTTGTTTGAAGTAAAATAATTCCAAATTGCTCCTGATATTTAATATTTTATTCCTATTCCTAATATTTTCTCTATTGTGCGCAGGGCCTTATAATTCGCGTAATAATTTAATAACCAACAACAGGTTAACGTGGGAATAAGATAGGAGAAATTATTTATAGGATAATGGAACCTCTTTCTGAGGCATGTAGGAAAATGGAAGGAAAGAAGTTTATATGATAAAATGTGGAGAAAACCTCTTTTCGAGGCATGTGGGAGGATGGGACCCGGGCGGAATCGAACCTGGAATCTCTCGATTACCAGGCCGCGACTCTACGCCCAGGCCACGCATCGCCCAAACATGGATGTAAATTGGTACATAGGCCGGTATTCATAGTCAGTTCTTATATTTAAGACCGTCTTAAGCACAATTTTAAGATGTCCTAAACCAATCACAGAGCCGTATTAGCATCTTAAGACATTACTTAAGACAGTCTTGAAATAAGAACTGACTATGAATACCGGCCTATGTACCAATTTACATCCATGTTTGGGCGATGCGTGGCCTGGGCGTAGAGTCGCGGCCTGGTAATCGAGAGATTCCAGGTTCGATTCCGCCCGGGTCCCATCCTCCCACATGCCTCGAAAAGAGGTTTTCTCCACATTTTATCATATAAACTTCTTTCCTTCCATTTTCCTACATGCCTCAGAAAGAGGTTCCATTATCCTATAAATAATTTCTCCTATCTTATTCCCACGTTAACCTGTTGTTGGTTATTAAATTATTACGCGAATTATAAGGCCCTGCGCACAATAGAGAAAATATTAGGAATAGGAATAAAATATTAAATATCAGGAGCAATTTGGAATTATTTTACTTCAAACAAGGAAACGGAATGGATTAATTATTTCTAATTTTTATTTTTTTATTTCATTATGCGTTAATCCATTCCGTTCCCTTGTTTGAAGTAAAATAATTCCAAATTGCTCCTCCTGATATTTAATATTTTATTCCTATTCCTAATATTTTCTCTATTGTGCGCAGGGCCTAATACTCTCTTCTTCTGTGTTGTCCTTGTTGGATTTCCGTTCATAAATTATTATTGGTCTCTGTTTGGCTGTTTGGTCAACTACTGCGTTTTCTCGAAAATGATACACAGATAGATACACCTTGTTTTTTTTACGGTACCGTCATCTATATTCACTATCCACTTTAGAAATTACCAAGACCATCATTTTTCGACACTGTTGGTAAAATCATTATTTAGAGTTAGAGCATCAAAATACAATATAACAGATTTTTTCTGTTTACTTTATTATGAAAATTTAATATAATCTTATATGTTATTGTAATTAAACCATTAAATGATGTGTTTATGGATCAATCAATTACAATTATCACGTTCACTTATTGTACTAATTGCAATATAATAATATATATTTAATGAATAAAATAATGATGTAATTGAATTTGCTAATAAAAAAATATTCTGTTATATAATATGAATTATTTTACACATAAATTAAGTACAGATAATTATGCAGACGATAAATATTATATTGATTATGTTACAAAAGCGAGAGGTATATTTATATTTTATTCGATCAATATATATCGACAAATTTATTAATTTCAAGAAATGTAACTTTTAATAAATCATTACTCTACGATTTTGATTACCATCCATGTTTTTTACGCACGAAAATATACAGTGTAATAATAATAAATAATCGCTTCTCCTCGCTCGAAACATTATCTATATCATATTTGTGTGCGTGTATGTGTGGGGTATGTATGTACGTACAAATACAACTTACATAATTTGAATCAAACTTTATTTTTTTATTATCAATTGCGACGTAAGCGGCAAAACTGAAGGTTAGATCTCATATTCTCGTTATCTGCACGAAGATGCAACTCAGCGAACTCACATAATAAACGCGATGAAGGAACGAAGTGGACACACGTTTATCAATCACTGAACTTGTGCAGCACATTATCAAAATAATTAATAGTTTTTAAGACTTTCATGCATAAATGTCGGCCAAAGGTAAGCGTGATAATTATACTATATGTTTAATATTAGTATTGTCTATTTTTTAATGCACATTCTATTAAATGCATAATGTGAGATACATCGTACGGAAAGGATAAATTTGATTCAAATTATTCTGTATATATTTGCTGTAAAGAAAGAAAGGCACAAATATATTTTATATTGATAAGCAACCAATTTCAGATAACGCGAAATTGTAAATATAACAATATTTTATTATATTATCTTTTATATAATCTAAGATTATATATGATATTACAAAATGCACAGAGAATGAATTATGTAATCAGAAATCAAAATGATAAGAACATTGTATATAGTTTGTTATATAACTTCGCACTTTCAATTGACATATATAAATTTGTTATATTTCTTTTGCAAGTTTATATCGTATGATAATGTTAGAATAATATTTTGAAAGAATATATTACCTAAATTCATCAATTTATAATAGGTGATGAATCATTGTACAAATCCAAACATGGAACAGAAAACATACATCCAGAAGATACATCAGCATTTAATCCAACTGGTTAGATATATATATAGCAGCATTTTAATTTTAAATTTTTATAAGAGTTTATTAAGATTTAATCACTTTGCAGAACATCAGCATATACGATATAATCCTTTAAGAGGAGAATGGGTACTTGTGTCTCCACATCGTATGAAGCGACCTTGGGGAGGACAGATAGAACCTAGTATAGATGAAGATCTTCCAGATTATGATCCAAAAAATCCACTTTGCCCAGGAAATATCAGAGCTAGTGGAAAAGTTAGTTAATTGCTTATGCTTTATTAGTACAAATAATGTACTTTTTTGCTGTTTTATGATTTCTGTAACTGAAATATCATGATTCTTTTTTGACTCTCTAACTTTGATAGAATATTCATATTTCAATATCATGCTATTATCTCTATTTCTATTTATATCAATCTACTATTCATTTTCGAGAAATCTTTATGGTACACAGGACAAAAAGTATGATTTCAAATTTAACAATTTAATATAATAATGAAAAACTCATCAGATAATTTCGTGATAAATTTTTTGTCCTTTATAATTTATGTTCAGTATAAATTAATAGTTTCCTTTCTATTATTATTAGATAATTTAAAATGCTATCTTGTGTTATAGATAACTCCAATGTATCAAAATACATTTTCGTTCGTAAATGATTTTCCTGCTTTACTGGAATCAGTACCTGACCCACCCAAAATGGAGGACGAATTATTTCAAATGGGATCTGCCAAAGGTACCTGTAAAGTGATGTGCTTTCATCCAAAATCGAATGTAACAATAGCTTTGATGAAGATTCACGAGATCAAGGAAGTGGTCAAACGGTGTGAGTAACATTCAGTAGGTATGCACTGGAATATTCATCACTTTTGAGAAATAAACATTGTAGAATGTAACAGGTGGATCATTGAGATGCTCGAGTTGGGTGAGAAATGGACTTGGGTTCAGGTGTTTGAAAATAGAGGCGCTCTGATGGGTTGCAGCAATGCACATCCTCATTGTCAGATATGGGCCAGTTCCTTTTTACCAAACGAAGCTAGAATAAAAGACAAATATCTCAGCGATTATTATGAGCGTAACAAGAAACCTCTTCTCATCGATTACATGCAGAAGGAGGTCCTAAAGAAGGTGTTAGAGTTATTATAAATAATGTACATATTTCATAATGGCATAAAAGATCTAACATTAACAATTTATGCATTCAGCATTATTTTATGTACTTTTTATTATATTACCTGAATTATTATTATTTGCAGGATCGCATTGTAATCGAGAATCGTGATTGGATAGTCGTAGTACCGTTTTGGGCAGTTTGGCCATATGAAACTATGGTATTACCAAAGAAGCAAGTTACTAGAATGCAAGACTTGTCAGACAGTCAACAAGAATCTCTATCTGTCATCATGAAGAGATTATGTACTAAATATGATAATCTCTTCCAATGCTCTTTTCCATACTCGATGGGATGGCATGGTAAATAAAAAATAATTATTACATATTATTTTCATTATTTATATGTTACTGATTTATCGATTTGCAATTAAAGGCGCTCCAACAGGTCCATATCTCAATCACGATTATCCATATTGGACCTTTCATGGGATATATCTACCACCTCTGTTACGATCTGCTACAATAAAGAAACACATGGTCGGCTATGAACTTTTAGCTCAAGCACAAAGGGATTTAACGCCGGAACAAGCAGCAGAAAAATTAAGGAGCCTACCAGAGTCTCATTATAAACGTCCAGAAACTAGTCTAACTCTTGCAGAAATAGAAACATACTCGAATTAAATATATATATATATATATACATAAGATGTAATTTCTGATAACATATAAGTAAAAAACTGGGTACAAATATAATATAAATAACTGCATTATCTCGATCAAGATATATTATTGAATAAAAAATATATCTTTCATACAAACATTATGTACTTTCGTCGTTTTTTTTACAGATTTAATACTTAGGAAGCTTTGGATCAATTTTATTGCTCCAAGCATGAATACCTCCAATTATGTCCCTTATTCGTAAAGTATCATCTGTAAATAACTTTTTCAGGTATTGCACGGCCTTTTGTGAATCATTACCACGTCTACACAGAATATACACTGAAAGAGTAAATAAAGTTAATTCTCAATCATAATAAAGATAATTTAACTCTCAAAAGAAAAAAAAATTACAATATTATAAATATTAATAAAACTTACTATCTACTGGACAATGTTCTTCTTGAGCTTTTTCTACATTATTCCTTATTAGATTTAAATTATGATCCTTGCTAAGTTGTGTAAAAGGAATGTTAATGGAATCTTGTAAACTACAAATTTCATATTCTTCAGGTGAACGTACATCGATCAGTATATGAGATTTTGAATCGACTTTTGCGATGTCGTTATATTCTTCAGCCGATATTCTCTCTTCTTTTCTCAATAAATTTAAATTAGGATCCTTGTCATTTGCTTTTGCACCACAAAATTCCTCATAGTCTATTAATTCATGTATAACGGGATGTTGTCCGCAAATTACGCAATCCGTATTCTTTGGACGCAAGCGTACATTACGGAATTTTGTTTCCGTACCATCAAATAACAAAAGTCGCCCAGAAATCATATCGGGCATGTTAAGTATTATTTTTAATGTTTCTAGCGCTTGCAATACACCAATTGCTCCCACAGCTATTATCCAATAATAAAAAATACAGAAAGAAAAAGAAAAGATGAAATCAAAATCTAGTTTGTATAAAAATGTATAAAAAATTGCTATTACAAGAGCTTCACCTGCACCAAGGACACCTCCATCTCCACAGTTTGTTACAGTTTCCGGTGATGGTGGTTCAGGAAATACGCATCTATAGCAAGGGCCATTGTTGTAATTAAATACTGACAAATGACCTTCAAACCTCAGCGCTGATCCGGAAACTAATGGTTTCCCACTCAATACACACGCGTCATTCAATAAATAACGAGTTGCTACATTATCTGTACCATCTATCACAATGTCATAATTCTCTACGACATTCAAAGCATTTTTACTAGTCAGCTGGATACAATATGGAGTGACTTTTACATAACTATTTAACCTGAGAAAATAAAGAAAATAAAATATAAATAGAGATAAATCTCTTTCCAATTAATACACAATTTTAACTCTTAATATCATCATACCGATTAATGCTTTCTGTTGCTGCAACTACTTTAGCAGTACCAACATCTGTTTCCGTGTACAATAATTGTCTGTGAAGATTATTTATCTCAACATTATCATAATCAACTATGCCAATGTGACCAACGCCGGCACATTGAATAAAAAATATATCTTTCATACAAACATTATGTACTTTCGTCGTTTTTTTTACAGATTTAATACTTAGGAAGCTTTGGATCAATTTTATTGCTCCAAGCATGAATACCTCCAATTATGTCCCTTATTCGTAAAGTATCATCTGTAAATAACTTTTTCAGGTATTGCACGGCCTTTTGTGAATCATTACCACGTCTACACAGAATATACACTGAAAGAGTAAATAAAGTTAATTCTCAATCATAATAAAGATAATTTAACTCTCAAAAGAAAAAAAAATTACAATATTATAAATATTAATAAAACTTACTATCTACTGGACAATGTTCTTCTTGAGCTTTTTCTACATTATTCCTTATTAGATTTAAATTATGATCCTTGCTAAGTTGTGTAAAAGGAATGTTAATGGAATCTTGTAAACTACAAATTTCATATTCTTCAGGTGAACGTACATCGATCAGTATATGAGATTTTGAATCGACTTTTGCGATGTCGTTATATTCTTCAGCCGATATTCTCTCTTCTTTTCTCAATAAATTTAAATTAGGATCCTTGTCATTTGCTTTTGCACCACAAAATTCCTCATAGTCTATTAATTCATGTATAACGGGATGTTGTCCGCAAATTACGCAATCCGTATTCTTTGGACGCAAGCGTACATTACGGAATTTTGTTTCCGTACCATCAAATAACAAAAGTCGCCCAGAAATCATATCGGGCATGTTAAGTATTATTTTTAATGTTTCTAGCGCTTGCAATACACCAATTGCTCCCACAGCTATTATCCAATAATAAAAAATACAGAAAGAAAAAGAAAAGATGAAATCAAAATCTAGTTTGTATAAAAATGTATAAAAAATTGCTATTACAAGAGCTTCACCTGCACCAAGGACACCTCCATCTCCACAGTTTGTTACAGTTTCCGGTGATGGTGGTTCAGGAAATACGCATCTATAGCAAGGGCCATTGTTGTAATTAAATACTGACAAATGACCTTCAAACCTCAGCGCTGATCCGGAAACTAATGGTTTCCCACTCAATACACACGCGTCATTCAATAAATAACGAGTTGCTACATTATCTGTACCATCTATCACAATGTCATAATTCTCTACGACATTCAAAGCATTTTTACTAGTCAGCTGGATACAATATGGAGTGACTTTTACATAACTATTTAACCTGAGAAAATAAAGAAAATAAAATATAAATAGAGATAAATCTCTTTCCAATTAATACACAATTTTAACTCTTAATATCATCATACCGATTAATGCTTTCTGTTGCTGCAACTACTTTAGCAGTACCAACATCTGTTTCCGTGTACAATAATTGTCTGTGAAGATTATTTATCTCAACATTATCATAATCAACTATGCCAATGTGACCAACGCCGGCACAAGCTAAATACAATGCAGCTGGACAACCGAGACCGCCAGCTCCTACAATAAGTACAGAGCTATCTTTTATCTTCTTTTGACCTGAAAATCATAATAAGAGATTATATATGTCACTTTTTTTATATTAAATAATCCTTATATATATTTATATATATATGAATTACAAGATTTGGTATTACAATGTATTATAATGTACAAAAGTACTTGGATTATGAAACTTTTCTTTATGCATGCTACATGGAAAATCTTACAGCGTACCTTGCACGCCAATCTCTGTCAAGAATAACTGTCGACTGTATCTGCGAATTTCATCATTGTCCAAGCCATATTCCTGCGTGACTTGTTTCTCGCGTCGCAAACGTGCCAGTTTAACCTCTTTCGCATGCAACAACGCTCGCAAATCTGCGATTTCTGCTACCAGTTCATCTTCAGACGTATCTGACATTTTGTCCATACAAACGACACCCAAATCAAACACCTTTAATTTTCAAGCAAATTTTCTTGGATTAATTCCAATATAAAAATTAAAAAAAAATGGTTATCATCAAACATAACAATTTTGGGAAAGTTTGGAATACTAGCTCCGCGCACACATACGCACGTTCGTAATAAAGCAATTACGTCACGCGTCTGCGCCGGACTGACGGCAATCGCTTTGCCACGCGATGCGCATGGATGCAGAAGGCAGGGGTTCCTGAGCACGCGGCGAGTGCCGTCGAGTGCTAGACGTGCGTGCGGTGTCGTACACGCACGGGAGGAGGTGGTGCACGCGTAGCTGCTGCTGTAAACGACGTGCACACACGTGCACACGACAGTCCCGTGGTAGAATTATGGTGGAAACCGCTGCGAGGAGTAGCGTATTCGGTGCACCGCTCGTGACAGCCACGCTGACGTTGACGCTGTTGTCGCTCGTCGATCAAGTAAGAACAGAGCACAAGAGCGCATCCGATCCGATCGCGTCCGCGTTGCCTCCTGTCATCTAGGATAACAATGTAATCTCGCGCGAAGGGAAAAAGAGAAGGTGACACATGCGTTTCGCACCCTCGTCCGTACAGCCCCTATTCGCGTTCGGCTCCTCGCGCTGTCGATCAATACAAGTCCGTATGTCGCTGTGCTTGCCATTCATGCGTAAGTCTTTTCCATGCTCCTTTTATCCCATTAACGGCCAACGCATTTCACACTTCTTCTGCGAAACAAGATTTCATATTCAAACAGAATTGATCTTAGTTGATAAATGTTGCAATGAAATTTTATTAATAAATTAATCATCTTTCAAACTCCTCTGTATCTAATTTTCACGAATATACGGGAGCAATTTTTTTTTCCCGAAAATTGGTAAATCGAAGGAGTTTGCGAAGATAAATTCTTTATTCTACGTTTTTTTTTTTCATTATCTTACTTTAATTAATTTTACGTAACAGCCAATAATCATCCAAAGATAGAATGCAATCTTTTTAAGTCAAAATCAATAGAGATTATTGAATGATTCTAGAAATCAATTGTAATTTATATATATATATGTATAATTAAAATGCTTCATATTGCATAACTCTGACCTTTAATGGGTTAACTATCCATTAAATATGGATAGTTGTCGCGGACAGTCGTCCATCGTTTCGCGATCCTCGTCGATTCATGGAGGATATCACTGTCGCACTCGCCGTTTTTGTTTAAACAGC
Organism: Formica exsecta; assembly: GCF_003651465.1. Taxonomy (NCBI): domain Eukaryota; kingdom Metazoa; phylum Arthropoda; class Insecta; order Hymenoptera; family Formicidae; genus Formica; species Formica exsecta. The sequence goes on from NW_021853535.1 coordinate 94,736, forward strand.
ATTTTACCATCGTATTCTTATAATTATCTGAAATGAAAAATGCAGTTTATCATTAATAGAGATATTTTTATTCAATTTTTTTTATAATTTTTAATAAAAAGATTAACAATCTTCCCCTTTCCCCAGTTCAATTATCAATTAATATAGTTATTATAAATAATTACGTTTGCTGTCTATTATAAAAAAAAATATTATAATACGAGAAATATATAATTGTACAACTATATTTTATTTTTTGTTTACCTTTTAAGGTGTCTTCTAGGCTGTGCAATGGAGGGCACGTGTAAGTTCTTTATTTTACAACTAAATTACTAAATAGTAAAAATAATAAACTCCATGTAACGAGATGAGATATGCAAAACGAAACGTAGATAGAAAAATGCGAATTTGTTATTTTTCAGCTGCTCTCCTCCGAAAGAGTGCTGTACTCATGGCTGTTGTTATAGTGTCTTTACACCGGTACATCCTCACGTTTCAGAGATGTTCAATTTCTTGATTTGGACTTATTGGTACCTGTGGTTGGTATATCCATTAATTTCTCGTCAAACGTCGACGTAAAGTGAAAAAGAAATCATTTTTTGTCCCTTTTATTTATCGCTCATTTTTAAAATTAATCGATCACCTTTGCAGCATCGTTTTTTAACATAATTCCATTTTATGCATAACGATTCTACGTGTCACGTTTGTTATTATATAAATGGAATATAATAATGAGTATTGTATTTTGTTTACAGGGCAGCAGTGCTCGCAGTCTTGGCCATAGCCGCAATATGCGGCTTCTGGCTATGGAAACGTCGTCGTGCGGCTCTGTCGGAAGATTCCGTCTCCTCGGAAAGAACCTCCTCAGGACCGTGGTATCCACCTCCTCATTACAGCCGATGTAGTTCTTTCGTCCAGGCGTTACCACCGCCGTACAACGAGGTAACTGCAAAAAATTTCAATTTAGAATACGTACATCTTTTGTCTTTCACTCGCTTTCTCTCTATAAATTGCACGAAACAAAATTTTCTTTCTATATATTTGGAAATAAATATGTGTATTTTTATGCTATGTTGTTTTGTTAAATAGACTAGTATATTAAATAATAATATAAATTATAAGTCTACTTTCATTGTACTTTAATTTTATGTCTAGGTGACTGCGAAACCAGACCTTTATCCATTGGTGATCGGTTACGACGACACCTCGGGCAAAGGAACTTCCGGTTTTGTGATGCGCTATTTCAGATCACTGTCTCATGCGAGCACGTTGGATTCGTTGAGCTCCAGTTTTATGTGTAACGTGGTGAACGAAGCGAACACTATTATTCCACCGCCGTACTCCTGCAACAACAGCGTTGACGAATTATCAGCGGCGGAGTGCGAGAGAAGAGAGACCGGAGACGTTGGCTCGGTCGTCTCGCTGACAAATCACAGAACAACCTCTGACATATCAAGCCTAGCTGCTCAATCGCCTTGTTCTCCGCCGAGGGCTACCAGCCCGACAATAGAGGTACACGCTTCTACACTGCAACAAATTAATTTAAAAATTAATTTAGAGACTACCAAATATATACATGAAAGTATTACAAATTCTCTTACGAAAATATTTTTGATAATAATATTGGATGGACGTCTTATAATAAAAAAATATGTATAAAATATGTTTCTTATATTCTTGCACAAAAGGCATTCTAATGTTAATTGTCATTTTTTTTTTTTTTATAAAAGAAATACTTCAGAGATTCATAAAACACGATTAAATTTAAATGAAGTTTTCTTATGCAATGGAAACATCTTTATACATTCTCACAACACGTCCTTTGTATTACCGTTTTCCAGTTGCGGGAATTGTTGGACAAGATACAGCAACTTCCTCATTTGTCTAACGGACATGCTACCGCCGTGCATTGCCAGCAAAATTGCCAGACCCCGATCTTATACGTAACCAACAGCGATGGTACTACGCAACAACGGCCTCTAAGTCCTAGCGATGTCGGCTCGTATAAAGTAAGGAGAACCCGTGGCAAGTTGTACATGCCGTTGGGATTGCCGAGTTCGCGGAGCAAAACCAAGCGATGGTTGTCGCGCTCCGCGCCAACGACGCCCTCGGGAACGATACCAATGTCATTCTTGCCGGGGCAGAGCAGAAGGCCTTCGGAGACCGACAACAACCAGCAGGCGGTGCCGCTGCTTTATGAACAAGACGAGAACGAGAATAACGCGGATCCGTCTTCGTCGGGCGTTTCTCTACTTGCTGAACAAGAGGAGAATCAACAGGCAACATGACACGTGGTCTAAATTATTCGTGCCACTAACGATCGACATTGCCAGGATCTAATGCAAGGATTGTCGATATCCACACATACACAGACACACATACACACATGATCTAAATATTTTTTAATATGGCTCCTGTATTAAAACTCGTCATGTATACTTTATCATAGAGTTACGCACATTCCAGATGTATACGTAGATACTCGCGCATGAAGATTGTTCTTTAAAAAACTTGAATTATATTTCTATTTTATTAATTTAATATCGTATAATCGAGGTTATTTATTTTTTAATTTTGTGCGCTTAATTTTGTATGCATAATATATATTTTGAAGTCAAATACTATTCAGGCATAGTTGTAAGTCATGATGCACACAAATATGTGAACATAATATATACATTTTGAATATATCGAATGTAATTTATGCGATAAAGCGTACATGACGCATACTAATGAAATACGATAAGATATAATATAGATCTCCTCTATTCTAGATTATTCTCTATTCTCTCTATTTTGAAACAACTATCTTCTTTAAACTAGTTTCTAATTCTCTTTTTGTGCTGTATTACACGTTTGTCGCACGATCATGTAATCATACATAGAGTGAGAAAGCGAAAGACAAAGTGCACAATGATGTTTTCATTCTGTGTGTTATTAGAAAAGAATGGATATTGAAAAAAATCCAGAATAGAGAAATAGTTCGGTATTTCTAAAATAGATGAGATCTACAGTATTGTCACTAATGTGCCGCCTACTTTTTCAAACCAAAATCTTCAAAAAAATTTGCAGGTATTTTAGAGCCGTTTTTGGCGAAATGAGTTAAGGCCTTATCCGCAAGCGCAGTTTTAGAAGTCGATATTCTGGAATTAAGATCATTTATAATCTTAGACATAAAAATAGAATACTGCGACAAACGAAAATGCTATTTGCTCTTCTGAAGGATATAAAAGAGACGAATCTTTAAGACTCCTTTTAACTTTGAAGTCTCCAGCTTCATTTTCTTTCAATAGACATCTCCAATTCGCGATGATATTACGAGCGATATCACATTTTCTACGCGAAACAATGACATTGTTACGTATCCAATTATATCAGGACGGAAGAATGGAAGACTTATCGTTTTTCCGCGATTGTATTAGTTCATGACGCGTAAATTAGCGAAACAATACAAGCCGATTTGTGTCGGAACAGTACAATGGCAGCCAAAAAAGAACGTCTCGCGCTCTACTTACGAAACTATACAAGTTAAACGAATAATAATTTTAATCTTTATCTCTTAAGATATCAAATGAACGCATTCGATACATCGAAATTTATTCATGAATGGAATAGATTACGAAAGTTTCGACAACCGTCTGGTTAATATAAGAACACGAAATTTTTATTATCGTATACTTATAAGTTTTATCGATATAATAATACGTAAAAAATTATCCATCCAAATAAACCGGATCAGAAGAGAAAAAGTTCGGACAATATCGCGTAATAGCGTAGAAATATTGTAAGCGACGCGACGGTTGAACATATGGGACACACGAGCCAATGTACAATGCAGATTCCGTCAACAAATAACAAGCTCCGTTACAGAGACTACAGAGGCTAGACTAGTAGACAAACACATAAATTTATAGCATATATATATATATATATGCTACAAATTTATGTACTTATTAATTTTAATTTAATTTATAAGCATATATATATATAAAGTATATATAAAGAGATTTATATTTAATTTTGAAGATTCATACGAGAAATAATATCGGAATAACAAAATATCACACGCAAACCCTAGTAACAGTAAAAAAGATACTGGACTGAAGTATAGTTTACGCGACATTTACAATTAATTGAATTTAGATTTCACATCATATAGAGCGATCTACGTATTATGTTATTGCGCACAATTACTATTTCCGGATATTCTGAATTCTTAACATCTTATGATTTGTTTCTCGCGACCTGATATCTGTACGTTGAATGTTATTTACATATTCGCGTGTGTGAATATAAATATATTCAATATACGTACAATATATAAATAAATCTTTCCAAGATTTTAATTAGTCGGAAAATTTGAGCTCTATTTATAGTTTCGTAAATATGGCGATTTGTCGCTCAATTATAATTGTTTATTTTATATTGTTTGTTCATGTATTAATTTTGCAACGCGAATTAAATAGCGATATCACTTTCTTTTTGTCTCTGCTTGGCTTTTGTTAAGATATTATTATACGCCTTGTTTTATTCTAAGAGAGAAACATGATAACATCCGATATGTGCGCTCTGTAAACTATACTTATTCCCTAAGAAAGATTCCGTACACATGCAAGACACTAATAATCGTATATAGAAGTTGTTGAAAAATATTCTTAATATAATATAATAATAGATTTTAATTCTAAGATATGTAAAAGCAGTCATATATATATATACTTCAATCGTATTACATACATTGTTCACGTACACATCATGCCATTGACATGTATTTTTTTATAAAGCCAGATAAATAAAATCAAGCTTTTACTTGATGTGTTCTTTTTTCTATTCATTTTCGAATTTATATAGAATGGCAACAAAGATGTCAATAAGACGTCTTTCATAAAAAAGTCTAAAAAACCTTTTATTTTTATTTTCATTTGTTTGTCATTATTTTTAATGCTTTGTAAAAATAAAAATGTCTCATTTACATTGACTCTTATTCCTTTCACTCTTTCAAAGAAATTTATTCATAATTGA
>NW_021853535.1:99753-140141 GCF_003651465.1 Formica exsecta
CTCTTTCCAAGAAATTTATTCATAATTGAGTTGTTTAAAAAAACAAACACATGAGTATTACAACGAGATAAAAAAAGATTTAATCATTTACAAAATGAAATATATTTTGCAAAAATGTTTAATATTACAATGATTGTTTAATACAAATAGTGTGAAATTTAAATTTCTCTACGAAAATATGGAGAACATTTTCGTAATCTCGATTCAAAATTATCGATTCTAAAAACGCGGGAGAAATCGATACTTGACTTGTTGAATGATTCGATCAGACCGCAAACATAATTTTTAGAGTAATCTACGCGCGAGGCTTTACTTGAAATTGTTTTTGTTGATCTATAGAAAAAAAGTCCACCATTCGCGATTAAATCTTTTTTTCGTTAAGATGTCTGTAAGTATATAAAACTATATATATACATTTTTCATTTTTCCATAATCTAGGTTAAGATTTACCCTCAAGTTAACCTCACCATTTTTCTTACAGGCACCAAAACAGGTAATGCATCATACGTATAATAACTGAACTGATTAAGAAACTGAACACATCATTTGCATTTTTATAGCAGCAGAATGTCGAGCACAAAGAGAAGAAGAGAAAAGAGAGTATTCTCGATCTATCTAAATATCTCGAGAAAAACATAAGGGTAAAGTTTGCTGGAGGTAGAGAAGCTGAAGGTATACTCAAGGGTTACGATCCTTTACTCAACTTAGTACTCGACAACACAAAGGAGTATCTTAGAGGTATATCACTGATAATACAACAAACTTATAAATGCGATTATAGATATAACACCGGTATATTCTCTAACTAATTTATATCTCAATATCTTGAATGTTATCTGAAACGTAAACAATTCTCTTAATTATACAGATCCAGATGATCCATACAAATTAAATCAGGACACACGCATGTTGGGATTGGTAGTATGTAGAGGAACATCTGTAGTGCTTATTTGTCCCGTAGATGGTATGGAGTCTATTCAGAATCCATTCATACAACAGGAAGGATAAACATGAGACATTTGTCTTTAAACAACCAATATATGACGTTATATCTTGGAGAGAAAGAGAGTTATCTTAGTATCTTAAACCATTTCCATTTTTCTAATGATGAAGGAAGTATAATTTATTTTGCATCATATTGAGAGTTGAAGAAGCTTATATATGTACCTAGGAAATAAATGCAATTTTCTTAAAAAAAGATACACTTTTATATCTATGTTTACAATAAATAATACAATTATATCTAAATAAGGTACTACGTGTGAACTCCTGATGATGTACAAGCAACATAGGAGAATAAGTCATACGTTGCTTCAACTGCATTTTCATTCGATTCCAAATTCATTTCTTAACCATGGATATTGCTGCGGACATTCGAAACATGTGTGTAAATACCTGTATGACTTAAGCACTGTACTGGGTAATTTACAACTGTTTGGCAAGTCACAGGCGACTTCAAATAATTCAAAATGCTGTTTTGCGCATTGCCACGGTGCGAACTTTCCGATTTCATCCACGGATGTTGGCTTGCGCATCCATTCCACAACCTGATGACTTGTGACAAAGAACACATCATCCAGCCGAAGTACATCATCGATGAATTTCTAATTATAAGAAAATATTATTGATTAATTAAATAGAAATAATAAAAACTTTGCCAAATTATACTGAAAGAGGAAAATTAGAAAAATTAGACAATTTTATACATAACAGTTATAAAAATCTTGAATATACCAAATTACTTTTTAGTCTATAATAAGAGAGATAGATACAATAAATATTTTTCTAAAATAAACAGATCAATTAAAAAGATAAACATGTTAGTAATCAACCTGAGATAAATGCATCATTGATTTTATTCGTACAAAAGTAATTTTTTTTTAAATTCTACTTACATTAAATGCGTAAAAATATGTTGGATTTTGGAACCACGATGCATGAAAATGTAAACCAAAAGGTGCTCGATTTGTAAGATAATGCCTTTTAAAGTTTAACATAAGCATCTTATAAACCTCTTCGCCAGATAAATTGGAAGGACAGGAATCCATAGTAGTACAAGTATATTCCTAAATAAAAACAGTACAATATTATTCCGTAATAAAAACAACAATATTGTTTTTCAATAAAGTGTATAAACAATTAAATATATCTGTTATTTTTATGATGGAATTATTTTGATCTTTTATCGTTAGGTCGTCCATAAAAAAAAAAAAAAAACAAAGATTAAAATTGATATATACTTGATAAGTATTAAAAGAAAATAAAAGATAATAAACTATAAAAAGTGTCAATTTTTAATCATCGAGTCTCTTCATATTTCAAAAGTCTTATCTGCATATTTATTTGATTTGAGTTTATACTTTTAACAATTCTATTCTAAATTCCTCCGTATTCCGATATTAAAAATACGGAACTTTTCGGAGCGCTTTTTCATTTGGTGAAAGTTGAAACGTTTGTTTTATTTTATTCATATATTCCGATAAATCGTCGATAAATCATGATTATGATATTAACGGAAAGATTTGTGCTTCTTATAAAAATACATAAATTTTGAAATTGCACAATTTATTTCGTGCGCGTAACAATCTTATATTAAGTTACACAATCTCGGCTTTTCATCTTTACTCGATATTTATACTACAACAATCGAGAAACGTTCCAATCTGTCACGTGTATGGCATTTACTTACATTTGCCAAAAGTTGATTTAGAGGCAGCTCCCAGATATTCGGATAGGAACGAGTTGGGCAAAGTTGTCCCGCGTGGATGCACGGATGTGGTGGTTTGTAATCGAGCGTGTACGGCCACAATGGTAAATCAGAGAACGGTGCGACGATTGAGGAATCGTAAGCGAAGCCAAATTCGGACATCATTAGAAACTGACGATTCCATCCGACCTGCAGAAAAGGGGCCCTTATCCCTACCGACATTATTGCCCCATAATGAACATTCGTCATCTCATTTCAAGAAGGAATTGTAATTTAAGTTTATATCTAAATATGCAATAAATATAAATGCAATATTTATTTGTGAGACTCCTTTTAATAATTATCGTTGAATGAGTCATTTTTAAATTTAATCGTAAAATTACAATTCTTACCTTTGATATCGCCGATACGAACCGCTGCATATTTCTTGATAATATTCGCTACTCCGACCATCTCATCGAACCAGTCTTCGATCGTCGCGTTCTTCGACCACCACTCCTCTGGTCCGCGATGCCTAAGTAATGATCCTCGATTTGTTTTGCATATCGAATCAAACGGTTCTCTATGAGAGAGACTCATCTCTCAATTCCTTTTCTTTCTCAATATCTCGTTCAAAAATACTCACGTAACGGAATGTGCGGCTATTTCGTGGCCGGTGTTCCACAAATACTGCACATCTCTGTAATTCGTGTATTGATGACTGATGTAGAAAGTACCTCTTATGGGACAGCTGTTGGGATTTTTCCTGTCATTCGTAAATATTTCTGCAAATAATTATTTTCTGTTATTATTCTATATTCTTATTTTTTTCTTCAAACAAATCTCTATATTATTACAAGAATAAAAAATTATTAACATTAATGATATATATATATATATATAAACAGTCTCTCAGAAATCTAATTAATGAGCTTTAAGAAATTTACAAAAAATGAAATTGATCAATTTGGTTTTTAAAAGGCTCAAATATGCTTATATTTACTTAAGGTCACAATATACTTATTAAATTTTTTTTTTAAAGAAAAAAGGAAGAAGAAACAATCAAGATAATAAAATTGATTTTGTCGATAAATACTGGCTTCTTACTTGAATAGAGTTCAAAGTTTTCAGCATTCACAGCGTCATTGAAAGTGATTGTTATCATTTGTGGAACAGCGAGTACGGTGAGATTTCCTGGAATTCGAGTCCCATCCTTGGAACACCAACAATTTGGTAGTCGACATTTCTGCGTGTCACACGCCGGTGCGGCATTTGTATCATGTTGCATATCTATAACAGACCAATGACACTTACATTAATAATTGAATTGTGCGTTATAAATATTATTATTTTATATATTTTCGTACCGTGAAATAGAAATAACCGCAATTTGTTTTACTTTCAAATATACGAGCGTGAGAGCATCCTATAGAGAGCGTTTCACAAAATAATATAAAACCATTTTAAATTTTCTTTCAATTATTTTTCATATATCAATACGCGAACATTAAGTTTTATATATTTCGATATTCATATATTGCATATATTTATCGCGATAAAACTATGTACAATTTAAAAGACGAAGAATACTTTTCGCAGATCTATATGTACGATTGCGAAAATTTTGCTGCGAAATATATTTGCGTATCATTTACATCTCTTACCGCACCATCCTTCGTCCGAACCGTCAGGACAATCGACGCTTCCATCGCAGAAATACAGAGCCGGAAGGCACGTGCCATCTCCGCAAGCCAGACTTTTCTCGTCGCACTCGCCATTCTTCAGCAACGGCTTCGCTGGTTGGACATCTACGAGAAGCTTTTAAAATTTCACATCACCATTCGTTATAATAATACTTCTTTAAGCCACATATATATCTACGAGAAGCTTTATGGATCTTTGTTCCCGAAAAAATCTAGTTATACTAAATTAAATAGATCAAGACAACAATTACATGTTTTGTTTAAAATCAAAAATTAAAGTTAAAGCGTTTTGACACTAATGATAATTGGAATCACTAATGACAAATTGGAACCAATAAGGGATTTCACGGTTAAATAAAGAAACGAGATTAATTCATCGCCGCACTGTACGATTTTTCGAGTGAAAGTAATAGTTACGTGTATAATATTCGATCGTTTTCTTACGCGAGTAGAAATCGACATAAGGTTCGCCGGTGCCTCTATTCTGTTTATAGTATGTATAAGTATATATATAAGTTATACCTGAAGTTATATCGCAATTCTCAACATTTGTCTTAAAATCGCAAATTTGCCTGGAGACGTCAAAAAGGAGTCCTTGCGAGCACTTGAATTCGAATACTTCATTATCTGAAATATGATGATTAAACGCATATAATTTTCGATTAATACGTATTAATACGTGTATCATAATCTTCAGATTTTACATCAAAACAAATAATATGATTATTTATATATTCTCATATAAATTAAAATTAAAATGAAACAATAAAGCTCTTACGAATGTATATCATACAAAGGCGAGGGAAGGCAATTAAGAGCCAGCGCGATAATTTGTGCGCAAATATTATAATCTAATTATATTAATTATGTCAGAAATGAGTCGCAAACATAAGATTACAAATAATTACAACGAACAAGAGTGATATGTAAATAAAAACAAGATAAAATAAAATTTTTAATTAAATGAAAAAAATAAAACTTCTAATTAAAATATTTATTTTTAATAATTAATATTCTTTGTAAGATATAATTAATCGCATAATATTGTAAACAATTTATTATTGTTTGACACAAGCATATATACTATTATTTATATTAATGTTATGTGTATATTTATATTATGTTTTTACTGACAGGAAAGAGCGATTAAGTTCATATATGGTCAACCTTTAAATAAATTTCAATTTTATTCCTTTTTGTATAATTTATAATTACCTAAACAGAGAAAATATTTGGCACATTCTGTAGGCGACCAGACGTTATGCGACAGTATTTTAGGATTTCGATAGAACTTGTTGTCGTCTATGCAAGGGACTTCTCCGGATTTTCCTTTCTCCGCCGCAGTATTCGCTGAAAAAGACATCACGATGCGGAGATATCAGTTGCCCGACCCACATCTTCCACGCTTCTAAATTTAAATATCAATAACAATTTCTTTTTACAAATTAATAATAATAAAACATTACAAAGTATGCGTTAAAACTTCCATCCGTGATATTTTCGTATATTGTGTGATGAATTTTTTATAATTTTTCTTGTGCGTATCGTCTCTCTCTCTCTCTCTCTCTCTGTACGCACAGGATGTTTGGTAACTGATGGTGCAATCAAGGAAGCTTTGATCATTTATTGCAAAATTAATACGTGCAACAACAACTCTTTGATATGAGAATAGCTTAATCTTTTATTTATTTGTGATCAGTGGCTTTTTCGTACATCCGTATAATTTTTTTAATGATTTCCTCAGGCAAAATTTTAAGACGCGCAATCATTTCTTTTATATTATTCACACTTAATTCGGAATATTGTTTTATATTAATATATTTTTTTCAAATAAAACAAAAAATATTAATTCTTCGTTATTTTTAGAAGAAAAACCAAATATCAAATTTTTTAATTTGAAATAAAAAATGTATAATTAAAAATTTATAATTAAGAAAGATGTGATATATAAAAAAAAGAGAGAGAAAAAGACATTTTATAAGATTTATAATAAAAAAAAAATTGTCTTAAAATGAATATAAGGGAAAACGATTTTCACATAAAATAAATATTATTGATTGAAACGATTTCGATATCTCAAAGCTATAAGATTATCTTTAAGTGCGCGATACTTTCACGTTCCGGTTCGGAAACGGATATCTGTAGCGTGCGACGTATACTCATTCGAAGAGAAATCTCGGTGCGATTAGCGCCATCGTTTTCACCCGAATGCAAAAACGGAAGTGAAACCTCCGGCGCGCATCATGTCTCATTCACACACAAAACGAACCTTTCAGAGTCCATTTTTATTTATTTTTTCGCTATGTATATTTTATTTTATAAAATTAATAAAGACGAAAACCGATATAATTTTGTAAAAAAAAAACCACAGTTTTTGATGCTAAAAATAGAGAACAGGGGGATATAGCTTTTTTTAAACATAAGGTAGATATTTGAGTAAATGAATTTTTTACTTATTGTTAGCTTTAAATTTAATATCTTTATTCTTTGTTTCATTGATTATATTGAAATTTTATTAATTATATCCATATTTTTCCGTCACGACAAGTTTGTATGATATATAAATATAATAATTTTCCACCATACAAAAATTTATTTTATGTCATTTATCCTGCTTGTCTTAAAACGAAATGGAAAAAGGGGATTTAATTTATTTATGTTGTAAACTATATTTATTTTACAATTTTATTTATTTAAAGACATACTTTGAATAAAAACATCTCTCTTGATTTAATTTCTTTTTTATTAGACTCAAAATTGACTAATGCTGCAAAAATGCAATAATTATGTATTAAATTTATAATATATTTTCTAATTATGTATTTTCGAACTATTGATTTATCATAAGAAATAAAAATAATGGAGAAGATCCATTTCGTCAATTATTAAATGATATAAGATGATGTATATATGGAAAATTAATGAGGGAAGGAAAATATGTTTTTTTATACTGCTTATTTCTTATATAATTAAATAAATATATTTATATTATTTCCTGTATTCAGTTAATCGTTTTTTAAAATATATACATAAATATGAAAAAATATTTAAAAAATTGTTTTAACTTTGGTCGCAAAAGATTCTTCTGGTATACATTTTTCTTTGTTTAAAAGGAATTTATTTTCAAAATTTAATCTAAATCGAAATATGATGTTTTCGGAAATTTCGTCAAAATTTATCCGAGCAGCACAAATATGTTTATATAAAAATGCATATATAGTATCCATAATTATTAAAGTTATATTTTTAATTCAATCTAACATGTGATTATAAATATGGTCTATAGGGATAAAATATATAATTACTTTTTATATAAATTTTCATATTTAATATTATTTATTTATAAACAGAATCGTAAAAAACGCGCTAGAAAAGGGGGGAAAGGGAATAACCGGATCTTAAGTTCAACGCCTTCTGAAATTTAATTCGCCCTTGAAAAACGAAGATTCGCGTGACTTAGAATAAGGGAAGACACGCACTCGCGAATACTTTGCTAATTGCGAACTCACCGGAAACGGCAAGCAATGCGATCAGCACAAAACGGATTCTCGATCTCATGTCGATCCTTCGCGCGCGCGGATCTTTTACGCGGGTTCCACGCGCGACAGCTCGCACTTTCAAACTGACGGCCCCTTACGAAAGCACGCCTTATATGACGAGTATACTGCGTTTAATCGCACGGATCTCTACCAAGCCGTCTATTTCACTCGTCTCCGGTGATTGCAATATCGGTACTTCGAATACCGCTTCATGGCATACTCTTTGCCCATTTTGGGTTCGATTTTTCCTTTTGACAAGAAAGTCATCGTGCCAGTCATCGTTTCTCGCGATTTGCCATTCTTCGATATATCTTTATAATTAAGCTTCAAAATTGAAATTCTGTAGAAGTAAAGCTTATTTGAAATTAGTTGGAAATTTGTCTGCGATTACTATTTAAATATGGTATTGTTACATTTATTTGCACCGTCAAAATTTTTTTTTAATAAGGAAATGTTTTAATTTTAATCGCTAATTATACTCAAAAATTATATCGATGCCTGGATATTTTGTCCTTGATCAAAGAAACATTTATGCATTCGTTGAATGATGTATCTATAAAGTATCGATCAATTAGCTTCTTTTTCGTTTGAAATTATGATGATATTAGTATAACAATTATGTATCGATACAAATACAAATAGTTATTTGATAATCAGTGAGAAAATTGTAAAAACACGTATTGTTTGTTAAACGCAGACTGAATTTTTGCTTGGCTATAGCTTTTATATTAGGTCTAACTTAATTCTTTTCTAATTGAGAATTAATAAATTATTAAAAAGATATTCCTCTCACATACAAAGATAAACAAATAAAGTCTATTGTCTTATTAATTAATCATATGAAGGAAATAAAATTTTGTCTATCACAATCAAAATATTAATGTGATTTGATTGTGATAAAACATATGCGCACAAATTACCGCGCTGGCTCTTGATTGGCTTTTATTTCTTTCGTATGATATATTCATATAAGAGCCTTTATTAGTTAATTTCTTATTCATTAATTTAGAGATGACAAATCCTTCACTAAAGACGTACTTCCTTTGAATTCTTTAGACGAATTTCTTAGTCAATTTTAAGAAATTTTCTTTTTTTACAAAATTGTCGAAATTTTGCAAAGACTCTTGTAAATTTAAAATTATAAACGAGAAATACAAAATCTTTTTGTTGACTGAGGTTTTAGAGGGCCAAATATATAACAAAAATTTTTAATAAATTGTAGACTGATAGCAATTTTTATAATTTCAGACACAATTAGTTCTAAAGATAAATAATGTTGAAAACTAACATATATAATATATCTATCCCAGCAAAACGGGCTAAACATTATTTTTGGACGATTGTTAGCTCCTAGACTCGTAAAAGTGTCAGGCAAAGACGTGCAAACAACAATAGTTCTGATTTAAATGATGGATAGTGACCAAGATTGTAGTCAGTCGACTCTGTCCGACACTCTCTTACAAAGAGGAATTTTGTATAATTTTTCTTCGAATTTCGAATGCAAAGAGTTTAAATCATATCGAATCGCGCGACGTTTTCGCGAAAGGCGACGATTTACTCGCGCTAATTAATTATCTCTTTGTGAGATGAATCGCGCATCCATCATTCCCGCCGTTTACACAGTTGGAGACGAATCCGTACGATCTCGCAGCGATTATTACCGGCTGGGACATTCGCCAAATAACTGTAAGCTTGTGTGTAATCGCAGAGAATCTATCACGGTGACGTTCGATTTGGTAGCTAGCCCTAATTTGCCGCGCGAGATAATCCCGATGTACCGTTATTTTTCGGAGACAGCACACCTTTCTAATGAATTATCTCGATGTTCATCACGGCTACGAAAGTATGAATCTTTCTCTCATCAAAGAATAATATAATAATTGTGACAAAATTGTAAAAATGTTTTCTTGAATAAAAAAAGTCAATTTTTGCTTGGCAAAAGTTTTATATTAGGCTAAATTCCATAATTAATTATTGACCATTAAGAGGTTTTGTAAAATTAAATTTTAGGTAAAATAACAGTTTTTATTCATTAATTTACAGGAGACATATTTAGAGATAAAAATTTGATGATAACAATATCTTTTGAATTTTATACATGATCCGCGAAAATCGAACTTTTCATAGATAATAATTTAAGATATTATATTTTTGTCAAATATACTTCACACTAAAATATAAAGCTACACGAATAAAATTTTAATTCGAGTTTAGCTGCTTATGTGAATATTTAATGTTGAGTAATAAAATATTATAGAGTTAACATTAAATTAAATATTTTCACGAAAATCTAATTAAATTTCAGTAAGGAGAAAAAAAATGACAAAATTATTACATAATTTGCAATTGTCCTTTTTAACACATAAATTCAAAACTATAAAATTTCTATTTTTCCTTCTCTTTTCCCATGTGTGTGCCGTATAATATAATCAAGTGTCATAGAATAAAGAATGAGACAACACATTTTCATTGTAGATATTTGTTTCCTTGCCAAAAATTACTTTGCTTTTCTAGCTATTACGCGATCATGCCATCAATCATTCTTGAATGTTTCAGGAAACTAAAACACGATCAGAATGTACACAGGTGTATAATATAAAATCCAAACAACAATAAAATTTGAAAGGCATCCGAGAAGACATTCGAAAAGAACGATTGTGGAATCTTCTTTGTAAATTTACATGTATGTTACGTTAAAAAAAAAAAAAGAATATGAATGTTAAATTGAATACCGTCATTACCTGAATTTTCGTAATTTAAAATCCGATTCACGCAATTTTCATCTGTCCGTCCACATCTGTTTCGGTTTCGGTAACAAATATAGAGTTTACGATCTACGTGATGTGTTTCCTGTTGCGGATTGAAGATGCTTTTGAAAATGTCATCGAGGTAGATAAATACTTATAATTTATTAACGCACGAGCTCATTTCCGCATCATCGGCAACAAAGAGCGTGATCACGCGTATCCCGTGACGGTCCATCGAGGACAGAGACCATGTACGAAAATACATTTACGCGGAGCAAGAAGATAAATCGAGGTAGCCGCGGGAGGCACAGTCGTTGCTTCAAACGTGACCTCCGTTCAAATTAGATAATGCTGTAAAGAGAAGAACGGCTGGCACGTATGATGGGACATTCTCGCAAAAAATTTATGAATTTGAATAAGGAAATTATATTTTCGGGTGAAAAAAATGTGCTTCTAAATAAAAAAAAATTTGTGTAAAGTTGTAATATAGATGTTCGATTACGCAAAGACTTTATCTTATACGTATATTCACGCTTCATTTATAAAAGATTATAATAATATTAAATTCAATGCAATATACATATCATAAATATATTAGCTTTTTGATATGATCTCTTTTCGAAGTCTTATATATTCGTATGATGATCATAGAGTTAAAAAATATAACGCGACATAATGCTCGCGACGTTCACCCTTCTTATCATTTCGATTTAGATTCAAATTATAAAAATTTCACTATTGATGAACTATTAATGTGCTCGTCTCTTAAAATATTTTACCGTGTCTTGCCCGAGGCTGTCTCACGGAAATAATTTCCAAGCAACGAGAGAACGTACGCTCGACCTCCCCGAGTACGTCACGCGTCGCGCGGGGACACAACATAAGGAAAGTTCTCGGTCGAGAGTCTGATTTCAGCGGGACCTCTCAGTTAAATTCGGACTGCTCCGATCCGCTTCAACGTAAGCTGGCTCAATTAAAATTTAGATCCGTTCCCGTCAACGGGAATTAGAAAGGCGGAAATGGTGATACCTCTAAATCCCGTGTTCCAGCGATTCCGTACGAATGCGAGTAGATAATTGATAACTTCCTGTTTACT
Organism: Formica exsecta; assembly: GCF_003651465.1. Taxonomy (NCBI): domain Eukaryota; kingdom Metazoa; phylum Arthropoda; class Insecta; order Hymenoptera; family Formicidae; genus Formica; species Formica exsecta. The sequence goes on from NW_021853535.1 coordinate 111,525, forward strand.
ATGCGACTGGGACTTATTTCCCGAAGTCACCCCATTAATGTATAAAATGCTCTCGATTCTTTTCAAATTTAGTAATAATCGTATTTTACCGCGCGTTGGGAAAAATAAAATTAATAATAGTTAATTAATAATAATTAAATGAATAATAGTAATAGCAGTGTAGTAATCAAATTTTTTTGTTGATAGCCTTTAGAAAATCTCCGAGACCATTTAAACTTCAAGATAAAGATATAAACGATACATGATATACAGACAGAAAAAAATAAGCACTAAATTTTTTATGAATGTATAATATATGAAATGTCAGATATTAAAAATATATTAGAAGATTAATAGTATAAATTATTGAAGTTTTTTTTTTTTTAGTAATCATACCGTTTTTGATTTTCAATCTCTAGAAAAGAGTTTCATAGAAAGATTACGCTGTAAATGAAAGAATTATTGAAAAGTGCTATAAATTAATAGTACCAAGTCGTGCTTGGATAAAGAGAGCTTTCGTAAGGAAGAGACGAGATTGTGTAAACAGATCTAAAAGTTTCACGGATGCAAGATGGATAAGTTCGATGCAAATGCGGACGCGCGCGATGACATTTCCACCGCTGTGTTTGTCGCCACCTCCACTATATGAGTTTCTTCCCCGGTACCACACAGTCTTTGTATCCCTCGCTCAGAGGGAATAGCCTAAGTTTAGACCCAGCGACAATCCGGTCGAGTTCAGTGTAAAACCACCATCCTCTCGAATCACTTTCTTCACGCCGGACGTGCTTTTCCGCGTGGACGTCGCGTTTCGATCTGAGCAGAAGAGCTCGTCGCGATCCGGAAAACATTTTCGTCTTTTCGATATTCCGTGTCTACGAATTATTCAAGAGAAAAAAGAACAGGGGGAAATAATAAATCACGATGGCATATAGCTGGGATAACCGCGTTAATTTCATAGTGAAGTTTTTATATGGTTAGTAGATGAAAAGATATTGCAAGAGTCGATATAGATTTACGGCAGAGGAAGATAATTAGAAAGACGGTGGTTGAAAGATAATATATTTACAAGCTGCGTTTACCGGAATCGCGATATTAATGAGCAAAATGGATGATTTTTTTATGTAAATATAAATCAAAAGAGTGTAAAATAAATTGACTTTTGTTTTGTGACACAAAAGCAGATTGTAAAATTTATATTTACAACATTCACAATAAGTATATTGTTTCGTACAATTTTAATTTATGAAATAGGTACACATAATATTTTTTTTTTTAATTTATTACTTAAAACAATATTTCTCGCCTCTGTCGAATATGCATTCGTGCAATTACATCCCCTTGCATTATCTTGCATTTCTCATGTGCTTTTCATGTGTGTATATGTGGACCACGTGGTATGACAATATCGTGGCGATTTGATAATACATAGATTATTTCACACACACATAAACGATAAGTTGCCATCCAAAATAAGTGCTAAAGAACATATATAACATCTTCCGATGATATATCTTTGTAATTAATTAAAAACTCAAATTAAAATATTCTATTATAGTAAAATCTACCTGAGATCAATTGAAGAATACGATTATCTATACATATATATATTCAGGGTTGGGTAAGTTATTTTTTTTTTTTTAACTAAGTTAAGTTTAAAGTTAATGGCCCAAAAATTAACTAAGTTTACGTTAAAAGTTACTTAAACAAGAATTAATTGATAGAGATATTATAGTGTTTAAAAACAAAACGGTTAATAAATATCTCAGTTAAAAAACTTTCTCCTGTTTAATTTGAACCACTCTACCTGCACACTTGCGTTTTATCTTCATCTTTAATCGTTAGGTATTCTAACAATAAATTAAACCAATTTAAAAATATTTATTGAATTGTGTTAATGCATTTAAAAGTAACTAGTTTAAGTTAAAAGTTAACACATTAAAAATTAACTAAGTTAAGTTAAAAGTTATTAACTTTTTCAACTTAACTTTTAACTTTTTAACTAGTTACTACTCAACCCTGTATATATTTCTCTTATCTTCTATTTATTTATTATCTATTTTTTCCTTTAAAAAATCAGTTTCCAAAAAAAATTCTTTTTTAAAATATATATTTTTTTTTTTTTATGAAAACTACTCAAAATTAAAAAGATCAAAGAATCCACAATTCAAAAGAAGTGCACTTAAATGAAGAACATCCTGTATAACTGCAGATATAGATAACAATGGATTTTTGGACAAGCACGATTTCGAATGCATGGCATTGAGAATGACGTTGATCGAAGGCAAAGGAGAATTTAATTATAATCGATACCAAGAAAATCTCCACATCATGCTCTCCTTGTGGGAGGAGATAGCTAACCTGGCGGATTTTGACAAGGTACGCTCACAAGACATTGTTTCTACGACAGATGACCATTTCTTCTGGCACGATTTAAATCTCTCTCTTACACCAGCTTGAAATTCTTCAAATAATTTAGTTCTCGAGATTGTAACTCAAGATCATTATATATGTATGTATATCTGTTGCAATCTTTCTCACGTGTTTTAAAACAATTATCTATAGCGATTTGTTATATCTTTCTTCGACAATACGGAATATTGTTCCCGATTTTTTTACGAGCATTTTACAAATATGTTTATTATTTTATATTAACTAGATAATTAAATTCAATTTTTGTTAAAAATTAACGCACAAAGAAGTTTAATATCTTGTTAAAATCTAAATGTATAAATAAATAATGAATTTGATTTAATTCTACATATTGATTTCCTATCCTATTACTGATTTAATAATTTTACTTTAATATGAAAATTCTTAAGAGAAAAAGTATCTAAGAAAATCTTGTAATTAATTATTCTACATTAATGAAACAATTTTCTTAATACGAGTTTAAATAAAAAATTAACGCTTTCAATAATAAAATTATTGTATGCGTAATCACAGGCCAACAATTTCAAAAATTTTATTAATGTTATTTTACATACACATACAACAATAAAACATTAATCAGAATTTTTGAAAGATATATTCTGTACCGATTAAACGAATATATCATTAAAAATCTGAAAGCTAAAATTAAAAATAATTTTTTTATGTTATTGAACCAAGAAATAGATCTGCATTCTTAAAATGTAAGAAGGTTATTAAAAACTTATAACGAGAAAATTGATGGCCTAATTATGCGTACAAATTTTATTATTAAAAATGATAATTTCGATTTCAAAATCGTATCAAAAAGATTGTTTTATCAATTTAAAATAATAATTTATTATTTACAAATTTTTCTCAGATTTTTTCAGATATTTTAGCTTCTATATTAAATTAAATTACTAAAAAATATACATATATAAATGCCAATATAAAATGCTAATAATAAGTGTTTGTGTGTAATTTTTCTATTTTTTTCTAGGATGGCGTTGTAACGACAGAAGAATTTAAAAAAGCCGTGCAAAGTAGCTGTGTTGGTCGTTCTTATAATGATTTCCCGCAAGCCATGAAGATGTTCATCGATAGCCATTTCAAGATACTTGACATGAATGGTATCGTATAACATTCATAAACATACGAAACAACAAACATATTGCGGAGAATGACAAATAAATTATAATTTATTCTCGTAAAGATAAAATCGATTTAAAAAAATTGCAAAATTGGACATTATATTTTTTATATTTTCTGAAATAAGGTTTCTGTAATATATGGTCATCTTAAAAATAAGTAATTCATTTTACAGTTATTGAATTCTTTTCACTAGGTATACATATTTACAATTTATCTATTAATTAAATATTAAATTATTTTTTTATATAATTATTTTAAATGTATTAAATAATTGTAGCTTTTTTTAGAAATAGCTTCAAAAAGGAATCGTAATTTGTTGAATCTCAAAACACATGTCTTTTATTTTCAATTTTAATTTTGGCGATAAGAAATAACTACAAAATATATTAAATGCATAAAACGGCTTATCTCCAAATTTACTATTGACGTTTTGATAAAAACGTTTAGCAGATTGTTTTTTTTAAAGACTATTCTTAAGAAAAATTTTAAACAATGTCTCAGAAAATTTTCATGTAACAAATCTATTTGCGCGCAAATAAAATATATTTTGAATAGTAAATAATTTCTAATTATTAAAAGAATATAAAAGCGTTATTTTATTCAGTCAATATATATATATAATTTTGAAAAAAATCATATATTTATATTATGTTCTCTAGAAGAGATACTCATGCACTCTAATTATGATTTCGAATAAGACATTTATTGAATTCTGTGATGCCTGTTTCAGAGGATGGCGTAATCGGTGCCGAAGAATTTCGATATGACTGCGTGTCAAGGATTGCAGTGGATAACATAGATGTTCTCGATAAAGCTTATCAGAGTCTTCTGAACGTAAGTTAAGCAATTTAATTTTATGATTTACAAAGTTAATCAAATCAATTGTTATTTTGCCTAATGTAACTTTATTGTATTTCATTGCAACTGTTCAAAAAATTTAGCGAAATATTTCAAGTTTATTCGAAAGAGATCTGAATGTATACATCTTTTATCGAAAATAATTACGTTAAATATCACACGCCAAAAATAATTACTTTAATTATCACGTTGACAGGATGATGACAGAAAACGCGGCGGATTGACTTTATCACGTTATCAGGAATTATATGCTCAATTTCTCGGTAATCCCGACGAGAATTGCCCGGCGATCTACCTCTTTGGGCCGATAGAGCAAAAATCGTAACCTAACGCGCCATTTTTTGGAAAGATATATAAATCCTTACATAATTGTATGTACAAAAAGACACTTGCACAAAATATATTTAAGGCCTATGTTAATTCTAGAAACTCTGTGAAAAATTATTATAATAAATCAGATATTTTATCATAAGCAACAGAAATTTTTTATAAATTTTGATATTCCAATATGATATAAAGCTCCACACAATCAACGCGAAATAATTAAAAATTATTATGACATTTCTACCTTGAACTTTAATCATTATTCGATATTTGTATCAACCGTATTTGGAACATACTATTATGAAAATCTCTAATAATTCATTAATAATTCCTTCATATATATATTCCAAATTAAGGTATATAGTGTAAAGATTGCCAGATTTTTGAGCCACTTCCAATAATTTAACCAAAAAAAAATTATAAATATAAAAATTTGTAACTTTTAATGATGAGCAATAGTGGTAAAAAAAATAGTCGGCGAATTTTTTGGTTTAATTGAAAAACAAAAATAAATAGAAAAATAAATTAATAAATTAGAATAAATCAGAATAATTATATTGTATATTATTATATACATATTATTTTGAACGATCGCATGTGATTAGATCTAATGAAATTTAATGTATGTGTGATTAAATTATAACTATTTTAATTATAATAAATAGTATTATTATTATATCCACTAGCACATAAATTATAATTTGAATATTTCTCTGCAATCTTCTAAAAATGATTTTAATGACTTACATTTATTTTGTTTGTTATGTTACTTATTGATAGTATTAATTTGTGATCGATATTTGTCAAGCGAAAAATACAATTCTTTATTTAACAACATTTAACGTTTAAAGTGCGCAATCACTATAGTATCGCATATACTGCTACGTATCATTGCAAATTTGAATTTATAGGCACATACTAAATATCTGATATATTTGCAAGTTCATTATCGCAAAAGAGAGAGATTAAAATATAAAATAATTTAAAACTCACCTGTATATTACGATGCTCCTCCTCTTCTGCTTATTTTATGTCGCTCCTTTGTGGAACTCACTCGCGAAAATACGACGTTTACGCGAAAAAACATAATTAATCACGATAACACGCATATTAATCGACGCGATTAATCGCATACAACGTGCATTTTATTTTATATTATGACTGAAAAACGCGAATATCACGATTACACGAAAGTAAATACGAATCGCTGAAAAGTCGCGCGATCGAATTCATACGATGCTGTCTTTTTATGAGAATGTAAAATTTAAATAGTCACTCAAGTTGATATTCACTAATCGTAATAATTTTACGAAATAATCGCGTTTTGAGAGATAATACGACGGAGCATCTCGCGCTACAACTTTCTCACTCGAATATCGCGGTATCAATGAATGAACAAAGCCACGGCACGTAAACATAACGCGCTATTGTTCGCCGCGAAAAACCAAGGTCTTGTGACTATATTGATATTTTGACATCACGAAATATTTAATGTTATAAAACAACGTAGCATTATAAAACAAATTTTTATACGGAATATTCTAAATATTTAAATTTCGAGAGAATTGATTTTTAATAAAAGATTTTTAAATGAGTCATGATTTTTCTCACATTAAATTTTAATCACACGATCCTGCGATTTGTGTATATATTATTATATTAAATCTAAATCTATTAGTTAAAATAAATATTTTTTTAATCTTTCTGAAAAATAATTGCGAAATTATATTTAAATCGGCAAAGCACGTGCCGTATAATATTTAATATACAAGCTTATTTAAGGAAATAATCACCCGTAGAAATCACAATGAAACGATAATTTGTAAGTTTAATTGACGCAATTAATCACATACAACGCGCATTTTATTTTATATTACGACCAAAGGATGCAAAAATCACGATTACATGAAAGTAAATACGAATCGTACTGAAAAATCGCGCGATCGATTTCATACGATGCTGTTTTTCTACGAGAATGTAAAATTTAAATAGTCATTCAAGTTGATATTCACTAATCATAATAATTTTACGAAATAATCGCGTTTTGAAAGATAATACAACGAAGCGCTCGAGCTATAACTTTCTCACTCGAGTGTCGCGGCGTCAATGAATTGACAAGGCTACGGCACGTAAACATAACGTGCTATTGTTCGCCGCGAAAAACCAAGGTCTTGTAACTATATTGATATTTTGACATCACGAAATATTTAACGTTATAAATAACGTAGCGTTATAAAACAAATTTTTATACGAACTATCCCATATATTTAAATTTCGAGAGAATTGATTTCTAATAAAAGATTTTTAGATGCATCATGGCTTTTTTTACATTAAATTTTATTCACACGATCCTGCGATTTGTGTATATATTATTATATATTAAATTTAAATCCCTTAGTTAAAATAAATGTTTTCTTAATCTTTCTGAAAAATAATTGCGAAATTATATTTAAATCGGCGAAGCACGTGCCGAAAAATATTTAACATACAAACTTATTTAACAAAATAACTGCTCATAGAGATCACAATGAAACAATAATTTGTAGGATTAATCGACGCAATTAATCACATACAACGCGCATTTCATTTTATATTACGACCAAAGGACGCGAAAATATCGATACGATCATCCATATATTTAAATTTCGAGAGAACTGATTTCTAATAAAAGATTTTTAGATGCATCATGGCTTTTTCCATATTAAATTTTAATCACACGATCTTGCGATTTGTGCATATATTATATTAAATTTAAATCTATTAGTTCAAATACACTTTTTTTTAATCTCTCTGAAACATAATTGCAGAATTACATTTAAATCGGCGAAGCACGTGCTGAAAAATATTTAATATATAAGCTTATTTAAGGAAATAATCGTCCGTAGAGATCACAATGAAACAATAATTTGTAAGTTTAATCAATGCAATTAATCGCATACAACGTGCATTTTATTTTATATTACGACCTGAAAACGCGAATATCACAATTACATGAAAATAAATACGAATCGCTGAAAAATCGCATGATCGAATTCATACGATGCTGTCTTTCTACGAGAATGTAAAATTTAAATAGTCACTTAAATTGATATTCATTAATCGTAATAATTTTACGAAATAATCGCGTTTCGAGAGATAATACGATGGAACGTCTCGCGCTACAACTTTCTCACTCGAGTGTCGCAACATTAATAAGTTGACAAGACCACGGCATGTAAACATAACGCGCTATTGTTCGCCGCGAAAAACCAAGGTCTTATGGCTATATTGAAATTTTGACGTCACGAAATATTTGACGTTATAAAACAACATAGCGTTATAAAACAAATTTTTATACGGAATATTCTATATATTTAACTTTCGAGAGAATTGATTTCTAATAAAAGATTTTTAAATGTATCATGGCTTTTTCACATTAAATTTTATTCACACGATCCTGCGATTTGTGTATATATTATTATATTAAATTTAAATCTATTAGTTAAAATAAATGTTTTCTTAATCTTTCTGAAAAATAATTGCGAAATTATATTTAAATCGCCGATGCACGTGCCGAAAAATATTTAACATACAAGCTTATTTAACAAAATAATTGCTCATAGAGATCACAATGAAACAATAATTTGTAGGATTAATCGACGCAATTAATCGCATACAACGTGCATTTTATTTTATATTACGACCGAAGAACGCGAATATCACAATTACATGAAAATAAATACGAATCGCTGAAAAATCGCATGATCGAATTCATACGATGCTGTTATTCTACGAGAATGTAAAATTTAAATAGTCACTCAAGTTGATATTCACTAATCGTAATAATTTTACGAAATAATCGCGCTTTGGGAAATAATACGACGGAGCTTCTCAGGCTACAACTTTCTCCCTCGAGTGTCGCGGTGTCAATGAGTTGACAAACCACAGCATGTAAACATAACGCGCTATTGTTCGCCGCGAAAAACTAAGGTCTTGTGGCTATATTGAAATTTTGACGTCACGAAATATTTAACGTTATAAAACAACATAGCGTTATAAAACAAATTTTTATACGAAATATTCTATATATTTAACTTTCGAGAGAATTGATTTCTAATAAAAGATTTTTAAATGTATCATGGCTTTTTCACATTAAATTTTATTCACACGATCCTGCGATTTGTGTATATATAATTATATTAAATTTAAATCTATTAGTTAAAATAAATGTTTTCTTAATCTTTCTGAAAAATAATTGCGAAATTATATTTAAATCGCCGAAGCACGTGCCGAAAAATATTTAACATACAAGCTTATTTAACAAAATAATTGCTCATAGAGATCACAATGAAACAATAATTTGTAGGATTAATCGACGCAATTAATCGCATACAACGTGCATTTTATTTTATATTACGACCGAAGAACGCGAATATCACAATTACATGAAAATAAATACGAATCGCTGAAAAATCGCATGATCGAATTCATACGATGCTGTCTTTCTACGAGAATGTAAAATTTAAATAGTCACTCAAGTTGATATTCACTAATCGTAATAATTTTACGAAATAATCGCGCTTTGGGAAATAATACGACGGAGCTTCTCAGGCTACAACTTTCTCCCTCGAGTGTCGCGGTGTCAATGAGTTGACAAAGCCACGGCATGTAAACATAACGCGCTATTGTTTGCCGCGAAAAACCAAAATCTTGTAGCTATATTGATATGTTGATATTACAAAATATTTAACGTTATAAAACAACGTAGCGTTATAAAACTAATTTTTATACGGAATATTCTATATATTTAAATTTCGAGAGAATTGATTTCTAATAAAAGATTTTTAGATGCGCCATGGCTTTTTTCACATTAAATTTTAATCACACGATCCTGCGATTTGTATATATATTATTATATTAAATTTGAATCTATTAATTAAAGTAAACGTTTTTTTAATCTCTCTAAAAAATGATTGAGAAATTACATTTAAATCATGCCGACATCACAAAATATTTAACGTTATAAAATAACGTACAAAATAAAGGTTAATCGGAAAAATTCGTCGGTACATACCTGAGGCAACAGAAGAAAAAATAGTTTCAGAAACACGTAAATTATTTCCTCGTTTCGTGCGACGTATCCCGGGCGATGTAAGATTTCAACATTTGTTTATCTTGCAAAAACTGTAATCTTCCAGATGATTATATCAAATGACGAGACGACCGATCAAATTTTAAACTTTATATGCATAATTTGAAACTAGCACCGGCGAGCCGAGAGATGTGGCTCATGCGCAGACAGGATGCGCACTGGAAAACGCGCGGGAAAAAGCGACGTAATAGTTGATCGATCTTTTGCGATTGCGGGAAAATGACAAGGTGATTAATTATCACGTCACGATCTTAGAAAAGGATAATGGTGGGAAAACGTGATACCTGCGTCCCGTAGAGGAAGGAAATCCAAAGGATAAAGAGGAAGATTGCGTCGATTTTATTATCGCGCGTTTCCGCGTCCTGTCTACATGCGAGCCATGAACACTAAACTCTATAGAAGGAGCTCTAACGCTTCAAATGCAATTTGAGGGAGATAGCGATATCTGCTATCATTCTGGGTATCTTTTTTTTGTCCAACACGAGAAAAAAAGTTCATCGTACGTACATACTTACATACTTTAAAGATGCGCTTACTTATAACACTCGCTGAATTTTTGACAAGACTTATATAAATGCGTAGAGATACAAGGATGTTCGCTTTCTCTCTCGGCTGCTGTATCTTGTATACGAGACAATGACAGATTATCATAAAATAAAGCGAAGTCTCAAGAGACGAATAAATATCTCTAAGAAATTTTTTTTTTTAAATTCTAGTAGATTTATAAATGTTCCAGTTTAAGGATCTCGATAATTCTTAATAAATTATATAATAATAATTATAAATAAATATCTAAATCATCTTTCTTCGCAAACTAATTTTCTTTTTTAAAAAAATTCTCCAATAACTTTATCAATTATAGAGATATGTCAGATATATCGATTATATAAAGATAAATTTTTAAATAATGTAAAGCGCGACATATAAATATATATATATATATAAACATGCAAATAAACATGCAAATTTATCGCATACGCGTACATACTATTAATATCAACTTTTGAAAATATATAATTAAATAAAACAATATACGAGGCGCTATTGATGTATAGTACAAACAGGAGAAAATTTATTTGTATTTACGTGACAACACAGTACGCTTTGCACGTTATTTCGGATGCTTCTCTGAGTTACCTCTCTTTTTTTTTTTGTTTTCATTTATCCGTTATTACACTGACTTATAATTTCATGCTTACACTTTTTCATTTCACTTCATATTTATATCCGAAGCTTCTATTGATATGCAATTCGCCATATACACGGTGCAGTATAAATCGTTGAAGATCAATCACTATTATTATTCTTCAAATAGACCAGTATAATACGTGTTATTAAATTTAACAGAAGGTATCGCGTACTTCATACGTGCACACACATACACACATTTCCGCCAGCTGTTATATATATATGTATATATATATACATATATATATACATATACACAGGAACTTATACATTTTACACAATATACTTTTTACACAGTTTATAACATTTTAACGCAGTCATTTCTCTTCGTCTCTAAATATTCATCTGCACACAAGTACATCGCGGAATAACAACTCGACGAATATTAACAACTTCATCTAGCGGAGTTTCTCCTTTTTTGTTATCACTGCATATCGCTTTTGACTATTGTATAAAAAAGTTATACTCCCCATAGAGAAAACACGTTTATATTCAAATCCATTGACGAAGAAATTCTCCTAAATTGGGAAATAAACATCAAGCGCGTGAAAAAGCGCATTGATGTATTAGAAATTAATTCGCGTATTAGTTTCTATGTATCGTACACGAGAACAAAGGATTAAAGACAATTCTAAATTTGTTATTGTTACACACGTACATACAGCTAAAGCGTCGTACTTTTCACAGAGAACTCTCACATCGACAAAGCGCACGAGTAAATAAAGTTGATGAATCTACCACACTAAGAGAATCTAGTAATTAAATATAATATAAGCTATCCCATTCTCGACCAAGTGAACTTATCTAAATATTTTCGGCCAGATGGTAAGAAATTCACGCGCAAATAATGATCAACCAATAATAAAAGATTTTGATTATCATATAGCAGATACATGTATTTGAATTCTTTGAATTCTACGCGCGAGATTGCGAAACTTTCCATTCAAAAAAAAAAAATGTAATGAAATTTGTTGTCTCTTGTGACTCGATTTTAACTATTTGAATCTAATATGACGAGTATATCTTGAACTGATTAATTATTAGAGCTTGACAAAGAAGAAGGCTCCGTCCTCTTTCGAAGTTTTTCGCTTACTAAGGATCGCAAAGTCACATTCTGGCATGTGTAATTTGAACGTAAAATATGTGAATAATATCCAATACATAAACATAAGATAATTGATTTTTACAGTGCTTTTAATCTGTTGTAAAACGTGCATGTATAGTACATGTTAGTGTATGTGTATAAGGATATTCTCTAGATTACTTCATGGGTCATTTTTATATGAGATTCAAATTTATGTCCCGTGTAATTCTTGTCTAACTTGTATCTAACTCAACTATCGCGTTTATGGTAAAACTAGAGAAACTAAAGCTAGAGAACAATACATGTGCTTACTTTAATTTGAAGTTCTCAACTTAACACCGGTAATATATTCGTGCTCGATTTGAAACACACAGCTCCCAATAATAATTGTAATAATTTATTTCGCGACTTAAAAATTAGTCATCAAAAATCAATATACATGTATAGGTCACTTTTATTTTCTAGGGTCTATCCTTTTTAAACTTTTAAAAAATGGTCTCTACAGCCATGTGATAAAAAAAAAATAATAATAAATATTTGAATGTCACAGATGTAATGCTCTTCGTTGATCCATAGTAAGCCAGCGACAAGGAAACAAATCATTACTTTATCTGTGTGTGTGTGTGTGTTGTGTGGCCTTGATAATTAATTATAAGATGGAAAATACAAATTCGTAACTTCTAGACGAAGTTTACTTAAAAAATAGACGAAGCATACACATATTTATAATCGACAATACTGATATTTTTTTTATACATTTCACGACGGAAATTTGATATTTAAGAATCATGGTGAAAATTTGTAACATTTATACCATGGGCAGAGATACATATGACCCTGCCAAAATAAATCGATATTATAACAAGTTCCAATTTCTTATTATCAAACATTCATTAACGGAATTCCTACATTATTTTTGCATCCAAAGTTAATTGTATAAAAAGTCTAAAGCAATTTCAGATGCATGTATAAAGCAACGTATATAAAAAAAAATGAATAACAATATATCTAGTAATATTCAGAACGGTTAGACTTAAGATCGCGTATACGATTCCATATTTCCGTATACGACACCATGGATCTTACGGGTTAACGTGAATAACTCGAAAACTTGAATCCTGATATAGATATCATTTTTACTTGTTTAATTAAATTTCGATAATCATTATCAATTCTATGTGTCTCATATACATCACATTTTTTTATTACATCTCAGATATGGACGGCATAAGTAAAAACAATTATATTTAGTTACAAGAGTTCCAAATGCGTATTCATGCGTGAAATCTTAAAATATAATATAAGTGCAATACTGTTTTTTACATTACAGTCGATGTTCTCTTTTCTAGCGTTCCTCTATTCCAAATTTTTCGATTCAGCTGTTTTTGTAAAATAGAATTTTTCTTTTGATCTCCCATTTACTCCATATGTAATAAAATCAGAAACTATGAAAGATAGAGTGATATTTTTATTCTGTGTATTAAAAAAACTGAGAGAATAGTGAGAAAGAGAATAAAGGAAACGTTCCCGATAACTTTAAAAAATAAACAAAATCGACTGTATTGTTGAAAAAGAAATATTCTTTTATATATATATACATATATATATATAATAATTAATTTCTTAAATAATTTACATGTCGGAGAGATCAACAATATTTCGATACTCTTTTAACTATCGATATATTTTAACGCAACTTTTTTTAAATATAAGTAATAATTGGATATCAATATCAGAGAAAAAAGGATTCACTTCACAATTGAGAAATGCATTCGCTTTAAAAAGAGGGAAATGCATTTTGTATCCGTCACATTTATTATTATTATTCTCACTAAATTTACTTAACGACAAATATATAGTAAGGAAACAAATTCTCTTGTAGATAAATTATTTTACCTAATATCAATCGTACGACCGATCGTTCGCAATTGCAATATATTTCTTTTTAAATTTAGAATGTAGTCTGTGACAATGTAATATATTAAATTAAAAAAGAGCCTTGCCCAAAAAAATAAATATGCTAAAAATGACAAAAACCTAGAATTATACAAATTTCTTTGTCGCTAAGAATGCCAGATATGAACGTAGATGGACATATTCACCAATCACGGACAATTTTATTGAGGATGATTCGCATTAAATTTCCTATAATTCGGAGAAAAGAAGAGCTCGTGCGACTCTTTGTCTCTCTTTCTCGGCTCGCAAGTCGGGTCAAATTAAAGGACATTATTGACATTTACCTAGTGAATCCACTAAGTGAATTACTTTCTTTATGTTATGTCCCTTAAGTACAAAAATTATATTCGATTAAATCGGCGAGGATTGATTTGAATGTTAGAACGTTACATGGTGATCAGTCACATCAGTGGGGTTCATACTGGCGTAGGAAGTGGTCGCGCATTGATGGTTGTCGTTTTGGAGTAGAGGAGAGTCTGGTTGGTCACATTGGTGACATCTAACTTCACTTTCGCTCGTGAAGTCGCGATTTTTTCTACGCCCCCGGCGCGACATCACGCCTAAAAAAAAAACATACACAAACAAAAAAACATATAAATTAAGCATTCTAAATTCTTTTATCACACTGCATAACAAACTATTCCTTGCATACATTTAATTTTTCTTGTCTGTGTAGCAGTTGTTTCTATACATGGAAAGCAATTTATGAGCCAACTTAAATATAATTTTCATGCAACGCCAAGTATTCCATCATCGTAAAAAAAAAAAAATACATTTTCAAAATTTTCTTTAAGCACTAAAAGCGATGATGCAATGTGATAATGCGATAATGTACATGGCCCCATTTTGATTTACAATTAAGATTTTATTTGCCAATATACAATAATATATCTGCCACAAGAATTCTTTTAAGAACTTAGTTATAAAAAAAGTTTTCCACATATCATCCATTATAACATCCGTATATAAAAAAAGCTAGGCTAATTTAATTTTAGGCTGTAAAAAGAATAAAACAATTATATTAAATATTACATAAATTGATGTGATTATTTGTTTAATTTATTTATATTGCAAACTTTGTTGGAAATCTAAGGAAAAATTTATTATTTATATCATATTACTCTAATTTCTTATTTTTTAAATATTATGATAGATGCATATATTAGCAAATACTATACACTCAAATTAAACAACTGATATCTTGATAACAAAGTATGAAAAAAATTATATCATAATTAGCTTAAAATTCTAAAGAAAGATATATTGAAAAGTTCAGTGTAAATTTTAAAAACATCTTGCATGTAATATTATAAGGAAATACAAAAGACGAATGCAAAGTGAGCACCATACGAAATGATCTATATGTTTCTCTTCACCAGTAATAACTTCTATACATTTCCATATCCCTGTTACAATAAACGATTTTATAGCAGCATACAATCAATCTAGGAATTTAATCATAGGATTCGACAAAGAACTGTTTGATAATCAAACGATACATGATCTGGGAAATATTTTATATCTTGCAATATGCAAAATATATGTATATTACATGCTATAGAACACGTGTTAGATATAGTGCAACATATCTATCAATTAGTGACAGGAATGCATACAAAAATGCGATTTACAAAAGCATAAACAAATAGAAATAATATATAAATAACATAAAAGAAAATAAAAGAAATAACATACACCACACCATAAAATAGAAAATTAGAAAAGCACATTTCTAAAAGCTTTTCTCCATTCTAATAACTCATCAAAATAATCAAAAAGATATCAAATATAAATTTTAAATGCAATTAGTAAAGAATTTATATATATATATATATATATATATGTATACATATATGTGTAATATATATATATGATATATTATAAAAGATACTCACTTCATCACTGGCTAAAGCAGCCGCAAAATTATCACAGTCAAGATGTAAATATATATCAATCAATTGACTGAATAACTTCTCCGGTTGCCATCCGTATTTTTCCAGTTTTCTCAAATTTTTATACTTAGGTCCGCACAACTGTTGCAAATTGAAATTCAGCATGGCACACAATTGTCCGACTAATTCCGGTCGTAGAAACGGTTCCTTAATGTCGACCGTTAAATAATGAAACATAGCAACTATTTCCTTGTACGATTGAGCTGTCACGTGCATTGCATTGAAAATTTTCTAAATCAAAATTATTTAGAAATATGGTTAGTTATACATCAGAATAAACATATATATATATATATATATATTATATACAAGTAGTGTTGTGCATTGTTAAATGTGTATCATAAAGATCAATTACCATTTTTTATAATTTTTTATAATTATTAATTGAAATTTAAAACAACATATCTTGTATAATTGTGCAGATTGTGTATTAGCTTCCATAACGATTTACATAAAAGATATTACATATAATTTTCTATCATAAAAGATATTATCCATATTATTTTGTCCACATATGCACCAATGCAAATCTTCCCTAATCAATTTTATATATTACGATTCTAAACTTTAAATTTTAATTTGTTAAATTAAAAAATTATATTATTATCTTTTTTATATAGAAGTAGAAGAGCGTAAGTCAAAGAAGGAGAAAGAAGAATGTGTTAAATAATATCTAGAACTTTAGCATGTATCATTTGATAACTGTAGAAAAATAACAAGTAATGTGCCTGCGAGTTTCTTGCTATTTGGAAATAAATAATATTGTATGGTAAACATATTAAGAAGAATATATACAGTTATGTAAACTTATATAAAATATAAGCTAAAAAGAGATTACCAGTTTACTCTCTCTATTTCAATCTATATCAAATTTAAACAAAAAATAAAAGATAAAGAATATGAAAGATCTGCTATTATATAGAAAATTGCATCTCTTGGATATCTCTTAGACATTTAATTAAAAATATAATAAAGTGAATTGACAATATTGAATAATATCTCAAAAATAATTTTTTCTGCATTGTGTGGAATAAACAATATATGGGAAACACATGTGCGACACATTTTGGAAACAGGATAGAATTGCCAGTACTGTGATCTGTAATTTTTAACGACGATGCCACTACCGTTATGTATCGTTGCGCACGTATTTCAACATATCAAAATACATGCGCAATGATAGCGACATCGTCGTTAAAAGTTACAGAATCGCCGTACAGGAGACTTTATCACAGTGCAGATGTTCTGTTCTTTTATTTTTTTAACTCAGATACCCAATTCTGCATACCTATCTCTCGCATTCGAGCACTTTGAACGTAGGTGTGATTGTAGTGGGTGTAGGAGGAGAATTGTGTTTGCTTACACGATGATTCAGGGATGTCTCTTGCACGTTGTCCAGGTTCCCATGCATCGCTCTTTTGTGATTGGCCAACTTCTCCCTATTCATGGGTGAGCCTAGAACCACCAGGAGCCATGACACCAGTCGATATTACTCAGAATTATATCATATTACTCAGAATTAAAGAACTGATTCTTCTCAGTAAAGGAGATTAAGCACAGGCACCATCAATGCAAAAACATTTGGCGTAAAAATATCTCGGTGTAATTTCCTACTGGCTGTACAATCTCTGTCGAATTCGCAAAGCTGCTCGTATCGAACGTAAGAAAGAGATCTTTCTACACATTCATGTTATGCAAATAGGGATATGAAAATAGGATTTTAATGTAACACTGGTGTGCCCATAAACAAAAACAAAGATTATTTGTTATCTTTCCCCCAAGCATTGACATGCTTATGACAAATCTGAAAGAGTACAGTCATTCTGCTATCAAGTGTGTGTGTCACTATTCAGCGGTAAACAAATTTGCATAAGATATGTTTCATACCATGTGTAAGCAATGATAGAACTTTTGTGTATAAACAACATAAATTTCAATATAAAATAATTTAAAATGTGTAAGTCAGAGAGCTGAGATAATGTTTCATGTAGCTTTTCTGCATTGTGATCTTTCCTTATCATCACATATAGAAAGCTACAAGTTTGAGATAAGATAAAAGCGAAGATGATAAATTCAAAATCAGAAAAGACTTGAATTACTGGAAACCCCAAGATCTTTTCTGCATATATATATAATTATATATAAAACGGCTGTCATAATTATATATATGACAGTGTTTCCTCACCTATATAACTAAGTAATACTGGCAAAAAGATGAGACCATGCGCTGCTCCAAATAGTACAATACCCAGATACATTCTGAAGTAAAAGACCTGCAAATATTTCTTAGTTGAGTAACGCTATAATTTTATGCAATTAAAATAACACAACGCGCTCATCAATTATCTAATTTATGATTAATTTGCAATTGATAATAAGCGAAAACTGAAGAAATTATTCTAAATAAATTGAGAGTGAATATGAAAAATAAACAAATTACAACTTAATCGCTCATACCAAGTGCATATTTTTTGATAATAAATTTGGCACAATTTCAATAAGCCAATTAACGTCCTACTTATGATGAAACAAAAAACAAACCTGGAAAATTTGACTCTTTGCAAAGCCCAGGACTATAATACCACCAAACTTCGTCAATGTGATACCGCTAAATACCGAGCTTCCCATATTCGTCAATGCATCTGCGACTCTGTCCACTCTAGTTGCTTGGACCGACACCGAGAAGGAATGCACTAGATGACTGCAAAACTCAACAGCTATACCAACTGCCTGCAACAATAAACATCAATTCAACTTTCATTAACTTTCCTTATCAATTCTCAATAAATGACAAAAAGGAGAAAAATTCATGATAGATAATTTATATTCATATTTTTCGTTATCCGCAATACTAATAAAAGCAAAATATTTATTATAGAAATGTAACAATAATAAATAATTAAAAATAAAAGGCGGAAAAATTATTAACTAATTTATAATAAATACACTATTTCATTGTTTTGTTTATAAATTACTCCGAAACTCTCATTGTAAAGTGCAAAACTGTGAGAAATGTTCAGATACTAATGAATTCATACAGTAATACTACAAATAGATATCTGTTGTTCTCATAATAATTAACTTACCATGACAAGATTCACCAGAGACACTGCGTTCAAAGTTATATGCCACCAATACATTAAGCCACCAATATTGACGACGATCATTGTGATCGTAATTAGAACAACTAGTGATGAGAAAATGTCCAAACCCATCAGCAAGAAAGTAACCACAAATATAGCAAGCAATGAGATTCCTATACTTTGCAATGTGTCAGGCCACATGGTCAGGTACTGCTCGTAAAATACGTAGAAAACACTATACGGAAAAACTTCCACAGTGATGTTTTCACTGAAACGTTTCATGTTACAGTTGAGCATATCGGTAATGTTAGCTGCTACGACTCTGGCTGCTCTCATCGATTCATAATAATCAGCTGAAGTCTTGAGGATGCTGTGATAAGCCATGAAATACGAAGCGCCAACGGTCGACATTCCTGTGTTAGGATCGGTCATGTAATTTACACCGTGCCCGTAAGCTGCATGACCTCCTTTAGCGCAAGTTTCGTCAGGATTATCTTGCAGGAAGAACGATACGTATTTGTCGAAATCCATAGGCACTGGCCTGTTGTATTTGTTCAAAGTGATGTTGCAACTAGGACAATTTCCACGACCTGCGATTCAAGAATATATAAAATAGTAAAGTATATACGCGATTACAAAACATTTTTATACAAAAAATATGTACCATTATGTGGACAGAATGAATCATTCGCAGGAAAATATTTGCAACAACCGGGTAATCCAGACCAATCGATATAATCGTCCATCCAAGACGAAGCAGGTTTAGCTATATAAGTTCTAGAAAAAAGGAAAGCATTTTGATATAAAATCCACAAAAGAAAACAAAAAAGGCATAATAAATCATTCATTCGTGAAACTTTTGCAAACGTTGCATTCTACCTATTCGGTTGTTTGGACGCTGTAAATATTTGAGTTGACACTGAATCGCTGTTACAATATTGCCCACCGCAAACTAGATTTTGCACTTTAGTATCCGAATAATTTAGGCCATCTTTAACAACGAAATACATTGGTGGTCCAATGGATAAGTAATTATTCAAGAACTGCAAAAAAAGTGTAAAGTTTAGTATTTTTGACGATTCATATTTAACGCGAATATTGATGCTCTAAATCGGTCACTGGACATACTTTGAAATATTTGAGCACAAAACTGTCTTCGGGCATAGAGAGCTCTTGATCTAGGCCAATTTCGATGTGTGGTATTACAGCGATACTGCTGCAGAGCCAACCGAAAAACACAATCATCACGGCCGCACGAACCCATTTTTGCAATAATAACGGGACGTATGCAACTTTGAAAATTTTATATAATATTCCATCTACCACTTCTTCTCCATCATCACGCTTGGAGCGAATAAAGCAACATACATCCAGTCTGTTGTTCTAAAATTATGAAAATGACCTTTATGCATTAAACGTAATGATTGAATAGAATATATAATGAACAAGAACGCGTGATAATAAAAATAAAGTTTTTACGAACTTCTATTAAATATACAAAATATTCTATTAAATTCCATTCTATTATTCTATAAAATATATACAAAAGATATTAATTATATAACTATATAAAAATTTCTAAGTTTAAAATAAATTCAATTTTTAAAATAAATTTCTTCCATTTTATTAATTACATACCGCATGCCGAATTGTGTCAAGCGCTAAGAGACTGACGAAACATGTAATTTGCAATATAAAGTCCACCAATAAAGCCATTCCAGCGTAAAGAGCAAACGCCTTTACAGCAGGCATATCAGAGAGGCCGCCTATGTCAATAGAAAACGAAAACGAATTATAACAAACCTTTTTCGCATATACGAAAACAATCTTATTCTCTCATTTTTTAATTTATATATAAGGCTCACTATGCACCAACACGTACCTAGGAAGAAGCAACAGCTTTCTGATACACTAGTGAGTAACATACTAGGGCCGACTTGACCCAGTGTACGTCCAATATGTTCCGGAATTGATTCGTTCGGGCGTCTGCCCTCTCTCTGATGAGTTTGAACAAGAATAAAAATATTGTCTACCCCGACCGCCAGTACCAAGAACGGAATGACTTCAATGATAATCAGCGTAGCTGGTATACCAATAAAGCCGAACAGTCCGACCGAGCAAATCACGGATGCCAGCACTATAAGCACGCCTCCAAGTCCAAGAGTAATTTTGGAATCGTGCTGAATACAAATATCGATTATATATAAAAGTGTGATTGTATATAAATGTTTGTTTTTCGTGCGAGACGAAAAACAAAAATGATGTAGCAATCACGTGATGTAGATCCTCACCAAGAGACGAGTGCATGATCTAATTTGGCCGAGTGATACCGCGATATATCCAAACATGATGACATATGATATCAGAATTGTTACAATGTCTGATTGTGATTCACGATTCAGTTCATCCTCGATAGATCGCTCGGACGTGTACGCAATGTCCATAAATGCCGGCTTTCTCGTTGCAGTCCAATTTTTCATAAAGTTAATAAAACTAAAATTGAAAGAACGGTATATATATATATGACAATCTTACTCAGTCGAATTTAGCGATTGAGCAAATGCACATTTACCTTTCTTCCCATTCCATAGCAGGAACCAATTTTGCTTTATTGTGATAATTGTTTACAAGAATAGTAAGGATTATAGCAGTTGCCTTTTCATATGGTGGATTATGAAGATCATGTCCTGGAGGCAAAAATCCACCTACTGCGATTGCCGGATCTACAGGACCACCGTAAAGCGCAAGACATTCAGGATTATATGAATTCCTAAAAGAAAGATATACAAAAATAATATCATAAAACAATATTGTTATATGTATAAAATGTCCAAAAAACATTACACTTGTTTTTTAAGCACACTTCTTCATTAATGATTACATAAATTGTTTTATCTTATATCTTTAAATTATCACGATTCTAATCTAAACTTTTTTATAATACTCTGTTTTTTTTTTTATTATTATTATGACAAATTTATCTCGTGAACTAAGTAATATAGTTTGTTTTTCGAAATAATGATACTAATTTTTTCTTTATGTAAATATTTAAACATTTTCTAAAATCCAGTTTCTTCATCTTTATCTCGTAATAATTACGGTCTATACATATATACTTCTTGCAACAATTTACGATGTTCACTGTTAATGCTATTGCTACTAATATTTTACTTCAGTATTTTTGTTATTTTACTCGTGTTATCACAAAAGGATTATTCACATATTGTTCGATATAAATGAATAAATAAATAAATATTATTAGCCTTCGCTTTTATCACTCATTACTTACTGAGAACAAACTCTGAAATGGTCCAAATAGTTGACTGTATAATTGCCTTCGTCTTCTGAACTCCCAAATTTTTCTAAACTGTCTTGCCAATAACCCCAAATACTTTGAATAGCACATTGCGATACCGTCGTCGGCCCGGTAAATGGTCCAGTTAAAGGAGCAAAACATATATCCGCTAATGTGTAATTGTTAGAAGTAATTATACGCTTGATTTCTTCTTGCAATTCAAAGACTGTTTTTAAGAAAGTATCGTTAAACACAGGTCCGAATACGATTGGTCCATTAGACGTGTTGTGCACAATCTGTAATTAACATCAATAATTATACATAACACATCAAATCAAAGCCAACATATAATTCATTTCTATGTTTTATGATAAGCAATAATTACATAGTAGTTTTTCTTTACTTGAAAAATACATATGATAGTATAAATCAATATAAATTGTTTTGCAAAAATATAACAATCTAATATATTTTAATAGTACATACATTCGGTAAACCGACGGAAGTGATAATAATCTGTTCGTTTCGATAAAATGGCTCAAAGTGTTTATCGAAATATTCCCTTTCGATACGTGATCGGGAATGCGGAGATGCCCACAGTTCCACAGGATCTGTAGTAACTTGCATATATTTTATGCCATGTCCTAAAGCAACGATCAATAGAAATCCAAGGAAAAGTATTAGCCAAGGCCGAGAGGCGCAAACTGCAACAGAATCATTAATCATTGTAATGCAATATCATGATATAAAGAAAGTTTTGCTCATATAAAATGTAGAATGTAAAAACAGTCTTTTGCTTACACGTTCCCCATTTGCAGAAGAATTCTTGCAGAAATTTGTCTGTTCCAGCTCCAAGCTTCTCAATGAAAGTAGATTGTTCCTGGTCAAATCCGCTTGGTATCTCATCAGTTGATATGACACCTAAAAACATTTATATCAAGTATAACAAATTCCAATTTATAAATAAACATTCGATTAAGCACCATTATATAGTTTCAACATCTTTGAATAAGCGTGTTCTGCAGATAACTAGTATTCGGTAACCTATAACTAATACAATAATGTCGCAAATAATCAGCTTCGTAAAATAGCAAAGACTATAGAGAAAAATATGAATTCCTAAAATAAATAATATATACGAGGTTGACAATAAAATAAGAAGTAAAATGTCTTAAATATAATTATAATAAACAGCACTGTAACAATATTTTATTATATTACACATGTTAAAAAAAAATAAAATTATTTAGAATAAATACACTTCTTCAATTCAAATTAACTTAAAAATGTAAGAAATTAATATTTTTTAATTATTAGAACTAGTATCTTGTTAAATTACGATATAAAATAGCTGTTATCAAAAAAATAATATAAGATAATATAACTTGTATAGAATTTTTGTTACAATTAAATATTAAAGTTTAAGGAAGTCTCCTTAACAACATTAGATATGAAATGCATTTTATTATAATTATGCAAAAAATACAGAATGAATGAAACAATTCTGTGCAACGTGCTTAAGTTTTAATTATTTTAGAGATAGTATCTTTTATTTAAATGTCGCATATTGGACACCAAAAAATTCCTATTTATTTCGCTTATAATTCATTTTTTTTTAAATCATTTTCCAATGCTGTTGTGGAGGTTGTCTATATTAAGCTCATCTAGTTAAACAGCACATCTTACTTATCTTCTAATTCATTATTTAAAGCAGCATCTATCACTACTATACTAAACATGCAAAATACTAAGTTTTGTAGACCATTCTTAATATAAAAGAAATACAAAATACACTTGTACAACACAATTTTTGTGAGCAAGAAATCTTTATATAAATATTCTAGTTGTGTTTAAAAAATTGTATATACATCCTTTCTCTCTCTTTCTTTCTTTCTCTCTCTCTCTCTCTCTCTCGTTTTTCAAGTTTAAAAATATTCTCAATAAAAATTATTCTCATGAAAACAAGCATCAATTTTATATTTTAAACTTTAATAAAATATTATGTAATGTAATGCAGCATCATTAGAATATGATTTCATCGCATGCTTTTTATAAACTTCTTGCCAACCAAGCTTCAAATACTTCAAGTATTTATCTTACTTTTAAGCATTTGAATCTTTATTGCAATCGTGCAGTTAATTAGTAAAAATTCACTATAACGTGTGCATGTGGATATGCAATATTGCATATTGTGACATGGAAAGAGATACGCGGGTTAAAGAGCTTAATGCTATAGCTAAAACTAAGTTTGATAAATCTAAATGGGAATGTACTTGAAAGAAAATTATCTAATACATAATTGACATCCATCGGCAGGAATAATCTGCAGGGCTAAAAATAAAGAAAGCGAAAGAAACAAAGAAATAAACAAAGCGATAAAAGCAACAAAAGACAAAAAGAGAAATATAAAACAAGAACGCAATAACGATTACAATTGCGAACATCGAAGATATTTTTAGAATCGAAAAAACCTACTAGAACGCTTAGACTGAAGTGGGCTGTCTTCTTGGTCAGCGGCAAGGGCAATACGAGCACCATCTCCTGGGTGGTGTAATCCGGCAGCTAGCCGTCTACCCACCTGTCTTCCTACCTCCTCCCCTCGTGCAACTATACATACGCGCACACCATACATACACAACTTGTATAGTTTGTATAGTCTGTATTTTTCTCATATACATAAGTATCATTTATGCGTATTAATTAGTTAATATAAAAAAAATATTCCATTCGCACAAAAAATTATTTGATAAAAGTCTCACTTATTAGAATCTAAACACGATAGAATTATTAAATATGTATTAGTTGAGAGAATAATAAATTAATTAGAGTTAGTGTGCAAATGTAACATTATCATTTCTAGAAAAAATTCTCATGTGTCATGATTTACAAATTACAAACATATCAAATGTTGAATGAGTTAAAGTTGATAATAATTTGCTAATAAGAATGTAAAAAAAATTAATTTTTTAAAATCAAGTTTCAAATAATTGATATGTAATATCTCTTCTGCGAAAATTTTATATAGCATTAAATAGTTATTATCATTATAATAACTCATAAATGCGCTTGAATAATTACAAACGTATAAATCATAACGATTCTGAATTTTTTTAATGCTTCTCACAAAAATAATGTTTGTTCTTTTAATGTTCGCAAAAAAAAAGAAAAGAAAAGAAAAACGAGAATTTCATGAGATATTATACATGCTTTTTCTTGAGATTTAAATAAAATAAAAGAAGTGCAGAGGAAAGACCCACAAATTAAGATAAATAGCAACAATAGAATATATCTAAATATAACCATTACAAAAAAATTAATCATACGATGAACTCATTAATTTCACACGTGTCTCTCTTATTATCTCCTCATTTATTTTACATATTTAATTAGAGATGTGATTAATAACCAAAAATAATATAAGTTAACTACAATTAGTCATTAGAATACTCAATAAATTATCAAAGATAAATTATATGCAAAATATAGTTAAAAAAAAAGATAGCTTCAAAGTTGAAAAAAGCACACTCTATTTTTCATTTACATAATTTGTGCTACAATAAAATTCGGCAAAAATTTTTCTTTATATATATATATATATATACCTTTTCAATATGCACAAAACAAGGTTGAGTTTCTTACCTATACGCTTCCTATGGCTGAAACACATCATTAACAGAAGGAAAAGGCAGGTGCCGCATACAAAAATAATTGTCATTATAACTTCATAACCATCGTAACCAAATATTGAAAACAGTTTTGGAAGTGGAGGCACCGGTGGTGGTATTGGACAACTTTGTTCACAATCAACACAACTGCAAGCTGGAGTGTTTTTCTACAAAAGAAGAAATTAGATGCAGATTTTTCATTGTGCTATTTTTTGTGCATTTTATTCATCTTATAAAACGTGATTTAGCTAGACATAAGTGTCTTTATACGTTTTATTTATACAAATAATATATGTCTCTCTCTCTCTCTCTCAATCATGATAACAAAATAACGAAATAACTCACCAGAAAAAAAATATAAAAAAAAAAGTACAACTTTTATAGATTTCTACTCTCTCTCTCTCTCTATTAAAAATGTATAGAAATTCAAATAATTTGAATATTTCTAGTGTTCTCATACATATTTATATAAATAGAATAAAGATAACTTCACATCTTAAATATGTCGGTTATCAAATATAGAAAATATTTTTCTGTTAGAAAATTACATATTGTAAAATTTCAAAATAATAATCTTGAGAAAATATTCTTTTTGTAATATTTAACTCCCTTAAACTTGTACAGATTGTTTGTAAGATTTTTATATATTATCTATCAAATATAGAAGAATTATTCAAATATTCCTATTTTTGAATTATGAAAGATGCAGTATTTAATTTTCACGCGCATATACCTCAATAAAAAGTATACATTAAAAGTGTATGTCATGAAATTAATAACTAGATCAGCTTGTTTTCTTCTTACTTACTATAATATATGCAATAATTGTACTATGTGCATAATCGTAATATGTGCAATTAAAAACTTGTTATGCTAATGTCGAATAACGAAATAAAAAAAGTACATCTGTAATGCTATTCAGCCACAAAAGTTCAACCAAATCATTCCTGTCCTTTTTTTTAGTGTATTATGTATATTTCAATAATTGCTGCTTATTGTCTTACTTGCATTTATACAATATAAAATATAATAATTATTTATAAAACTCGTGTATTAACAAGAAAGTGTAACTAGCTACTGTATTTAAAAAAATCTTTACAAAAGGAAAGTATGTAGTAAGTGGATTAGCATCCACTGGACGGCATATCTTGCTTATTAGTATGTTTAAACCTTTACAGTGTTAATAAATCTAACAA
Source organism: Formica exsecta (assembly GCF_003651465.1). Taxonomy (NCBI): domain Eukaryota; kingdom Metazoa; phylum Arthropoda; class Insecta; order Hymenoptera; family Formicidae; genus Formica; species Formica exsecta. Next base: position 138,797 of record NW_021853535.1, read on the forward strand.
GCTCAAAAAAACTATATATGTATGTGTATGTGTATTCCATAACTGTTAAATATATTGTATATCTTTCTGAAAATAATACTAACGTTCAGCGCCTTACTGCATGGCGTTATTACAGGATCTACTGGTGTAAACAAATCAATAGGTCCATCAGTATTTTTATATGTGATTTGGAAAGGTACATAGATGTTATTCTCCGCATCACCCATAAAGTGGAACCATTTTAAAGCAGTGCATCTACTTGCACCCCATTCTCCGCACATTATATCCAGCGCTAACTGGCCTGTGCTCGGCACTGATACCTTATTGCACGAGTTAAACGTTCCTTCAAGATACTTATTCGTTATGTATAAATCTATTCCATCAACGTATTGTACACCTGAAAAAAGAAATCCAAAATCATAAAATTGCATATCGAGAAATATTGAGAGAAAACATTAAATTTCAAATGTCAAATTGATGAAACGAAATATCAATGTATGTATTATATAATTACCATTCGCCTCGCCTGTCTTCGTAACATTGATAAATTTGTTTTGGTTAGCGGCGCATGTATAATCGCAAAAGTGCTTTGCTAAATTATTTAAGCAACTAGGACATCTTTTTAAAAAATTGGATGCAAGCTTGAGATTTGCATCCATCGTAATAAGTTGGTTCATGTCGCAGCAGGTATTAATTCCTTTGCCATTATCCACCAACAAATGTGGACAATTTTTAGCCAATAATTCCTGTCCCTTGGAACTCAATGGTTTCGCTGGCCCATCATAAACACAATATTTTTTGTGCATAGCTGCATCCATATAACATTCTCCATACCATATACAATGACTATTTTCATCACTGGCGACCTGTTCAGAAATAATAAAAAATATCTTTAAACTTTCATTTGATGTAATTCACTTTTTCGCATATATTAAAAAAACAATGCTCTAAAATTAACTTTACAAAAAAACATTTTTTCCAGTTATATACATAAATATAAAATGTTTGTTACTAAATATTAATATTATATGTCACTTAATGTGCGATAAGGTTTACTGGCCGCGCTCACGCAAGATACATATAAAGATATAGAATATTGCATGAAACATCTTCTAATTGAGTTCTTCATGACCTATGTATTAAAGCTTGATATGGGATTTATTTGAGGCAATGAGCTGAATTAATGATTTAATTCACTTAATTTAAAGCAGAGCATTGCATGAAGAACTCTATAAAGAGGAATAACATTTGCTTTTTACAAGATATAAATAGTGATGATTATATAACATTAATGTAAAATATTGCTTTATCTTCTAAAATTTTAAATTATATAATCTAGTAATTTAATCAACTTCTTAATAATTGA
>NW_021853535.1:140293-155712 GCF_003651465.1 Formica exsecta
ATATATAAAAATATATAAAAAAAAAAACGCCTTTGTTTTCTCGTATTAATTCATGATAAAACGACGCGCCATATCAGCTTTGTGTGAGTCATGCGTTTATAAGGAATCATATAAGTCACGCAATGGGCGTTATACTTTGTATTATATTCGGCACGAACATGAGAAAGTGTTGCTAACTGTCTTTATAAACAATCTCGGATCATCCATGCGTGATGATACGTACAAAATAAAAAAACGCATAAATTACATTCTTATTAATTCTAACGATCCAAAATGAAAAAAAAAATTTATTGCCTGGAGTATCCTTTTTTTGTGTCGGATAATTTGATTTACATAACTGCACATAATATGTATGATAGAAAAGTTTACCAATCATTTAACGATCAATTTTACATGCATTATACAATCGTAAAAATTCATACGAATAAGTCTTAATGGATGTGCTATAATATATGTACATATAAAAACAAAACGTTTGTCCGATAATATATAATATATAATATATAAATATATATTGTTGATAATAATAGAGCTTTATTTTTAACCCACGCTCCTTTGTTTTCCTTTCTTTCTTTCGTATAAACGCGAACGTAAATAATCGTTCAATGAAATCAGCTGAATAACAAGACGATACGAGATGAATGATATTTCATGATAGACTCACATGATATATGATACGTAAGGACTGTTTACATATTTCAATCATATCTACTTGTTATTTTTAAACATTGATAAATGTTCGCATATATTATTTCTCGAGAAAGAGAGATTAAATTCCCAAGATATTATATATATATATATAATATCTTGATGTGTGTATGTGTGTGTGTGTGTATACATATATATATACACACATACATACATACACAATATAATAAGATATATATCTTTTAAAATAAATTCATTCATGGAATTCTCTGATTTCATTGAACGTCTATAGAAGATATATATTTAGATATACGTTTTATTATGTATTGATGAATATATTTTTAAAGTAAAAAGGAGAGTTTATTTTAGTAAAGCGCAAAGTATATTTCCTTAAGAGATCAAAGCTCTTAGACTTGTTTGAAAAAAAGTTCTATTTAAAAAAAAAAATATATATATATATATATCAAACATTTTCTTTTGTAGTTAATTTTTATCAATATATATATATATATACATATATACACGTATATTTTGACAAAAATTAACTACATATATATGTTTTATATTATCGAAAATATAAACAACTTGCAGTGAAAAGGATCAAAGTTATTGAATAAGCAGCGCTTTGTGTTACATGAAGCCGCATTCTTTGCCTGATATCAAACGATCAATCATCGCTCACGTCGTTTAGCGCTTAATCACTTGCGACTGATTCAATCTTGCTCTTTTATTTGTGTTACGATTACATATATACATTAGTCATAGATCGGAGAAGGAAGAAGATAAGGGCAAACGCATGCGAGTTAAAACGAGGCTGCGACGTGATAATTGGACCAAGGTGTTCCAGAATTACGTATTTTCCGCGTTGCCCCAAGGCAAGAATTTAGATTCGAGGACGCGACACCTGGTGACGTCTCGTAACCGAGTCATCGCCAATTTGACAAAGATTTACGGGCCGATAAAAAAGAAATATATATATATATCGTTTCCCGCTGACCTTGACCTAGTAAATAATCAGCGTGTGTCATCGAGACGGCAAATCTCTCGCGGACGAGAGTCGCGCGAAAGTAGCATAATTAAATTTAATAAATCCCACGGATATACATAACAGGACGACGACTGACTTTCTCGGAATTCTCGGCGATCAGTCGATGTGACGTCACACAGCGCGCTCGCGCTCTCGTCTTCGCTAATGCCAGGGTGTGGACAATGTAAAATACGTAGCACACGCACATATACGTGCGTGTCATGCGCGTGTGTATGGTGTGTGTATGTATACGTGTGTGCATGTAAAATGAGAGACGAGAGGGAAAGACAAGACGCAACGTGAGACGGGGACGAAAGGAGGGGAAAGGAGATTTGACGCACGCGCGGTACACATGCACACAAAGCGTCGCAAAAAGGACGCGGCGCACAATAATATTTAGCATATAGTCTCGTTCGCGTAACATATATATGCGTTACTATTACTCACCGGACTCGCTAGGCTGGACAAGGTCAACAGTAGTAACAACAGGGGCCGAAGTACACCGCCGTCGTACATCATCGCGACCGCACCTGTCAAAGTCCGACGACGATTCGCGACCGTTGAACTAGTCCTGTACATCGCGCGCGGCGATCACACTTGACCGCAGGATGTGTCACGCCCGGAATTCGTTTCCCTCTACCCGTACGTGCTGTCACCGCGACACTTAACCCCTCGACGGCTCGATTTTCCGCTGGATACCGTAACGTATAACGTCAATCACAAAATGATCATCGCCGCGAAACACCACGACGAATCCCGTCTGCACTCGCGCGCAATTCCTTTCAATGTTTCGCGACCAAACAACGACTGATCGCACCGCCGTCTCGACAGCAACTGCCACCAACACATGACGGTCAAACTCGTATGTACGTCATCGACTCGCTCGGAGCGCCACCCGGCGGCGCTCGGCCGACTTAACGATCATAGAGCACAGATAGAAATATAGAAAGCTTTTCGGCGGGAAAATACAGGTAGGCACAACGCCACGCAATTGGCTATCGAATAGAGAATTTTTAAAATGTAAAGAGAATTGTTCTATTTGATAATTAATCGTATGATGTGTTTTTTATTGGAAAGCTCCCATGGAGGGAGCAACGCCAACGCGAGAAAAGAGATGGCGATTCTGATGGATGCTTGATCGATTATGATTTTCTTTTTCTATCAAAAGAGAATATCTGAGAATGCTCTCTTCGACTTTTATTTACTCAGCTAGCAAGCGCACCTGATTTTGACGTCAAATAACGTCTTATGGACGTTAAATAACGTGATTTTGACGTTAAATGACGTGCATTTGCTACCTGGATAGATACAAATATTATTATATCAAATATTATTTGATCGACTCATCGTGTATAATTATATCACTGATACACGACACAAAGATATATAAATTAAAATCGATCGAGTGTATAAAAATTCCAATAAATCATATTAATAATACTAATAAATCATGTTAATAATACTGATACACACGAATTATTCCAAAATTGGATTTTTACTTTTAAAATAAATCGCTAGCTATCGAATAGAGAATTTTTAAAATGTAAAGAGAATTGTTCTATTTGATAATTAATCGTATGATGTGTTTTTTATTGGAAAGCTCCCATGGAGGGAGCAACGCCAACGCGAGAAAAGAGATGGCGATTCTGATGGATGCTTGATCGATTATGATTTTCTTTTTCTATCAAAAGAGAATATCTGAGAATGCTCTCTTCGACTTTTATTTACTCAGCTAGCAAGCGCACCTGATTTTGACGTCAAATAACGTCTTATGGACGTTAAATAACGTGATTTTGACGTTAAATGACGTGCATTTGCTACCTGGATAGATACAAATATTATTATATCAAATATTATTTGATCGACTCATCGTGTATAATTATATCACTGATACACGACACAAAGATATATAAATTAAAATCGATCGAGTGTATAAAAATTCCAATAAATCATATTAATAATACTAATAAATCATGTTAATAATACTGATACACACGAATTATTCCAAAATTGGATTTTTACTTTTAAAATAAATCGCTCTAACAATAATATATAAATAAAAGAATAAATTATTCTGTGAACGATAAGCGGAAAGTAATTAACACGCATTATTTATTCTCTATTAGCTATTTCCAATCTTGAAAATTGCATATCAATATTTCTAATCTTTAAAATTGAGGACATCAAACTTCGAAATTATCGAATGGTTTAAATAAAGATATGTCTTTATGTCAGTCAAAAGAATAAATTATTCTTATGAAAAATTAATGAGTTAAAAATAATTAAATTTATTTCGTGTAACAATTTCTAATCTTTTTGGACATTTTATGTAGCAATTTCTAATCTTTAAAATTCAGGCACACAATTAAATTTCGAAATTATCAAGAATGAGGCTTAAATAAAGTATGTAAAGTATGTGTACATATATAGATAATTTGTTCCATTTTTTATCTATTTACTTTAATCTTTGATTTAATCTTATGACAAGCAATGTGTATTAAGTATAATTAAAGAATGAATTGTCATTATTTGTTCTTAGAAATACGTGTTAAATGATATTTCTTTCCTAAAAAAGATATCGATTGTTTGAAGTGAACAACTGGTTTAATACAAATAGTTTTTTGCGACTCGCTATGTGTGACTAACGTTACTTGAAATAATCCGATAGATTTATGAAAATGCGATAAGATGTGTTACATGAAAGTTCGTAAAAATCTGTACGATTATAAAGTATAACAGATGCTAAATGTTCATATCAATTCGTCTGATCACGATTTAATGTACCGGATAAGGCGAGGACAAATCGTGCGCATGCTCATGAATTTTATCTCTTTTTGAAAGATATACATAATTCATTATTCGAAAAATACGTAGTTCTGTAAAAACGCAATTAAAGTTTTAGTTATTTTATGCTATTTTTTATATTAAAAGAAATTTTTGGAGATGCTAAAAATAATTAAAAAATTATTATATACTTATTTTATATGGAACGTTTTACGTTTTATTTTACGCATTAAATATTAAACGCGTTACGTTCTTTACTAGTTTTTATCATCGTAAAGCGATCGTAAATGTAAGAGTCTTCATCTTTGAAATTCTTTTTAAATTTATTTCTAATCAATTAATTTCTTATGCACGTTTTTTGTACTCATTAATACTAATCTTCGCTCTTTGAATATAATTTGCTAAAGATGGATTCCTACTTTGCATATAGTATTTCGCGCTCGTGATTCAGCAAATTTAATGTATTTCTTGACTTCTTTGCAATATTTGTAGAAATTTTTGTCGACATACTGCTATTTCTATATTTTATTATATTTATAATGTTTTTAAAATCCCTATATGTCATCATGATATTTAACAAAAATGTAATCTCTCAATAGTTATTTTTATAAGAGAGATTTTTCTAAATTGTTGCATTAAAACTTTTTTTGTTAAAATTTCAAACAGAGATACAAATCAAATCACGTTACTCCTTAACAAAAATTATGTTTTTTCGTTCATGCAACTTTTATGAAAAAAGTTCAAATAGAATTTGACGATTTTTTTGATGAAGTTGCTATTTATACATTTTGTCAAGGTATTTTAACAATTTTAGGAAAAAAATAATAAAAAGAAAAATCAATTATTCTTTTAAACAACTCTATACAAGTCTTCTTAATAATTTACGATCGTCTTCATTTATTTCCAACGTATTCATTATATCGCTGCAAACATGTGTACAATCATATAATCTTTTGCACACCGGAAATATCATTCGGGTCTGCACGCATATCGTATATTTATTTCAAACTGACAATCTTGTTTACGAAATAGTTGTTTTTAGAGAATGAATGATTTTCTCTCTTCCTCTCTTCCCCGTTATTTTTTATTCTCTCCTCTTAAGAAAATTCAGACTTTGATTTAATTCTATTTATAGAATTAATCTCATTTTAGATATGAGATGTGAAATATCTCAATAGAGTGGAATATTTACAAAACAAAAAGAGATAAATTTGAAAAAAATCGATAAAACAAGAACTTATGATTAGGAAAATAAAATTGATTAACAGCTTCTTGATTGGATTGATACTCCTATGATTTGCAAATTATATGCATGGAATTTTTTGTATCTCGTCTTATTTCAATAAACACAATTGTTAAAAGTCAATTTATTGAATGTTTTCTTTATTAGACAGCAATAAAACGAGATATAAAAAATTCCATGCATTGCCTTGCATATATAACTTGCAAATCATAGAGTGTCAATCCATCAGTGAGTTGAAATAATTCTGTAGTTTAATCTCATTAGTATCTTAAAAGCAAACATTTTACTTTGTTCAATAGATAGTTCTTGCACGCGAGAATCGTAATTGAAGTCTTCCTGTTTTTGTCCATTTTAGAAAACAGAATTGAAATTTGTTCTTAATACATAGCATAGTTAAAAATCTATATATTGCAATTTAAAATTAATTTTAGAATCAGTTTTCCTAACATTTTTAAAAACATTAGAAATAAAATTCTACTCCGACCCTATAACAAAAATATATTCTCATTTTAAATATTTATTAGCTATTATAACTTAAAAATCTAAGTATGTATTAGATTTTTAAGTTATAATAGCTATTAAATTAGATTACTTTCATAGACAATTATATATATTACTATATATTAAAAAAGCTCCAAGTGTCTGAAACTCTGAACTTCACAGAAATCTAATCTGTCACTATGTTTTATAATTATCTGTTTTATTCTTTATATTTTATAATAATTTTCCTTTTTAAGCTAGATTGTACACTTGGCGTCATTAATAGAATCCTGATTTAATCTTTAATGAATTATTGACTTTGAAAGCAAGATTATCATTACATTTGGTAATGATACGAGCTTCTAATTCATATTTTACTGATAATAACATTATACAATAATCTATATCTAAATATATAAAGTTATATAGTATCTTGTTATATACATTTGTTTTATATAAAATAATATTTACATGACGTGTAAAAGTACACTAATATAAACTATAAATATAGATTGTAACAAATTTCTATGACAATTGTTTATTCATAGAGTTTCAACATATAAATCTAAATGTTTATATATAAATGTCATTTATTTAATTATTAATGTATAACATTATTAATGTTATACAAAACATTACATTACATTATACAAAAAGATGGCTTTTTATTGTCATTAGCCACTAATTTCTCGCATAAGAATACACACACATATATTTTTTTCTTAAGTTATTTTATATTAATTATAATAATTGTAATGGTAAGAAAAAATATTAATCATGTTATAAATATCAATTGAGTAAAAATTTATAAATCAAGAATATAACAAATGCGCAATCAAACTATATTTTAACCAAAATTAACATTTTAAAATTCAGTTTGATGTACTCTGTAAAAGCATTCGGCTTCGTTTAATATTTCCAGTCTTGCAATTATTGACACTGCTAGCAAATCTCAACGAATTTAATGTCTCGTTATAGCATTCATCTAATGGCGATATATTTAACAACATTAAAGTTTTCGAATTGCCTCCCAAAGAAGGCATAAGCAAATGGGTCAATTTAGAATTTCTATATGGAATATGTTCTTGTTTTTTTAAAAGAGCTAAGATAACATTACCAAGATTTGCTAATGATTTATTGATATTCTTCGTTTCTGTAGTTCTGACAGCTTCTTCACTCTTCAAACGTTCAGATCCAGCTAAGTCAACTAAATTTAAATTTCCTATCGATACCTCCTGTTTTCCACTGTGCGTGCCAATCAATTGTATTCTCGTTACTGAATGTGATCTGGATGATCTAAAAAGCAAATCACACACACATAAACAATTATAATTTCTAATATTATATTCTTATTTAAGAGAGGAAAAAGCTGTCTTATTTTTTGTAACTTTTTTTTGTATCTTGTTTTTTTGTAACTTTCTGCTGCAATTTGAATTATAAATGTCGTACGAATATAACTTACCGCTCATTTGCCTTAGTAGCCGCAACAGCTCGGTTGCGTTGTGCAGTTTCAAGACATATGTGCAATTCTTCTGGACTGTGTATTTCTTCTATCTGAAGATTGCTGACATATAAATCCTGACCTTTGCTATCCACCATTCGTATTTCGTGCGTCTTTAGTTGCGAATCGAGAAGATCAACAATATGTTCATTGTAAATTTCTAGAAAACTTGCTTTTACTCGATACTCCCAACCAAGAAGTTCAAACTGTTTCATTTCTTTGAATATGTGACGTACCTAAAATTATACATAAATAAGTTCGATTCTTGTAGAAAAATTATTAGTGCACAAATTTAAATTATATTTATAAAAAATATAAATTATATTAAATAATATAATTACATTTATAAAAAAAATATATTTATTTGAATTTTTTTTAAGAGAGAAACTGTTTGAAACAATTGCAAGCTAAATTTGTATGTATAAATTAAAATATAATCTAATAATTTCAACTAGTATTTACTATATCATAATATACACATACTGTTCTAGGTATCATGCCTTCGGACTGCTCCTTCATTTCTCCTTCATCTCTTGTTTCTCCTTCCATAGTGTATGTTTTGCCAGAACCAGTCTGGCCATAAGCAAATACACAAACATTATATCCCTCAAGAGCCGACTGTACTAAAAAGGATAACTCTTCAAATATATCTTCTTGCGACGCTTTATGAGTGAACACTTTATCAAATGAAAACTCTTGCTTTGTTCCTCGTTGCTTTCCGCTACAGCTTACTGCATCTGATCCATCCAATTTGCCCACTTCAATAGTACAGTCGTCTATATAGTTTATGCTACACAATCTACAAACAATAGGTTCAAATCAATGGATCATGTTAGAGATATACTTAACTGCAAAGTAAAATTACATTTACAGAAGTCTACTTACGCTTTCATCTGTTCAACTTCTTTTGGAGTTCGCGGACGAACTCTACAGAATACTCTGATATTGCCCTTTAATTCTTGTATATTATTGTGTAGCACTCTACATTTTTTGTCCATTTCATATGCCAATGCTTGTAATTGTTCTTTGACATTACTCAGATCCTCATTTATCTGTTTTTGTAATTCCAGCTCAGCTGTCAAAGTTGTCAATTGTGTAGTTTGTTTTGAAATCAGTATCTCTTGTGTTTTACATTTCTCTTTATATTCATTCAACATGTAAGTAATGCTTGCGCACGATTCTTCGGACTCTTTTAATCGTTTTGTCAAATCTTCTTGATGTTTTTGTATTGTAGACATTTCTACTGTTAAAGTCTGAACTTCATTAGTTAAGATATTGTTTGAATCCTCAAGTTTTTCTGCTTTAGTTCTGCATGCAGCCTCACTAGTTTTTAAACTATTTACCAATTCTTGCAGGGCATTATACTTTGATTCTACATCTTTACTTTTCTGTTCTGCAACTGATAATTTATCACTCGTTTGTGCCAAGCGACCTCGCAGATCCCAACTTTTTAATTTGTTTGACTTGTTATCTGTATTATTCTGTAATACTTGGTTCGTTTTCTTTGCTGTATTATTAGTCATCAATGCTTTACCATTTGGTTTGTTCGCTACTGCTTTCGTAACAGGTTTAAGAAGTGGTTTCTTTGGTTCCCCATGTGTTATAATCGTACCTGCTCTTTTCACAGCATTTATATTGTTCGATCGTGTGATTGTGGATAATGTTTTTGCACGGACTAGAGTAACTGGTGGTTTATTCTCTTTTGTAAATTTTGTTGTAGTAAGGGAGCTTGTTGGTGCTGATTTTACAGTCGATACTGATTTTGATGTTGAGATACTATTTACCTCTTTGGCCGTTTTGTTATTTGTACTTTTAGTCTTTATATCCATTGTAGAAATTGCTTTTGTTAATGTAAGTTTTGATTTTGGTAAGCGAGATTCCATCTATCAAACACATAATAAAACAATTTAAGTATTAAAAAAATAAAACATGAATAATAGAAATGTAAATAATAAAAACTTACGCTTTGATTCTCGTGAAGTTTTGATGACAGCTATAATACCATCTGCTTTTTTTGAACTTGGATTTAACCGTATCACATAAAAGAAGGGGAATGAAAATCTTCACAATCACAAAAGAAATGTAAAATCAATGCACAGAAACGTAATAGAAACACACTTTGATCTTCTAAAGTTTCTACAACGGTTATCAATTCGCAGCATCTGCTGTTTGTAACTTGAATTTAATCGTGTATGTTAAATCGACCTATAAGAGAAACCGAACGGTCGTTCACTTATTACTTCGACGAATCGCACGTCAGATACAAAAGACTGACCAATGTGTATTTAGAAGGGGAAGATTGAGTAATCGTTACGTATACGATGATGTATAGATACATGTGCATATGCATTTTATGCACACAGCGCAGCACGCTAAAAGGCGACGCGGTAGCCAATCAATTTACAACTTTTCCATAAGAGCGAAAGATTGATTGGCTATCGCGTTATCTTTTGCTGCATCCTGTGTACAGGAGGATGACATTACCGATTATTTTGACTGCATTGGAGATAATTACACGCCTTATTTTAATCATGTGAATATTTTAGCCCATCCAGTTGTAATGTTATTATCAGAAATGTATACATTTTTTATGTAGCTGTCTCAAAAATAATAAAATAGACATTTTATTATATCAAAAATCATTGCTTTATTACCGACAACGCAAAGATTTACTTATCTACAGTAGCGCGCAGCGAGTTTTTTTTCTTCAAGTTGATTATTATGCTAATTTCCATAAAGCTGGCCATCTTTAACAGTACATACTTCGTTGGTGATTATAATAATTACGTACATTTTATATAATCATAAGACACGATTTTGTCAAATTTATCATGCGGACGATCTTGAGTCTCGACCATCAGCGCATGTGGAATTATTTTTCAGTGTCAACATTTTTATATAGCTGTATGATGTAAGAATAAACTGTATATTCTATTCTAACATTACCATTCGAGCGATGACACAATTGATCCGATAAAATTGATCGTACAATAGCCGCGTGATGAGAAGTCCAGCATGTAAATAGTGTCAGGTGATTGAAACTGTGCTATTTTGGCTGCCCGTTTTTCTGTCATTGGAATTTTTTATGTTTTTATTATCAATCAACCGTATATTGTCTCATTGATGAGATTCATCTCGCATAAATTCGCTCCTCCAGGTACAGGTGAGTAACATGTGTATTAATTGTTATACAACGAATGATTTTATACTTATTAATATCTGTCCATTCGAAATAATTCTGCGAGGATAATAACTAATTGAATTGAAGGTAATGATTGTTGACAATTTTTGTTATTTTTTCTTAATACGATGTTTATAGATAGCTATGTCAACAATGGAAGCAATTGTTTAAAACTGGATAGGTCAAATAAATAGTTTACAGATATTTATAATATTTAAACCGAAATTTAATCATGATATTTTATCTATTTGATAAGCTTAGAATTTTTTAACTCAGAAAAATAATATTGTGACTGTTCAAAATTCTTAAATTTTTGAATTACATTTTCATTTGATATGCTATTAGTTTTGTGAAATCATAAGATAAGTGAAACAAAAAAGACAATGTAAATGTTTTCAAATAGTTGGAATTGTTTCAAATGTTCTTAAAATGTTTAATATGGAGAATCTTTTGGCTTGTGATTTTAGTTGTGTGTGTATGTGAGAGATAGTAGTATTTTAAAGATGCTACATATAATCTTGAGCTTAATGATAAATTTTATACATTATATAATATATTGTATAAAGAATTTTATCTTGTATAGCAACGAATTAAAGATGGCTGAAAAACTTGCAAACAATCAACCACAACCCATTGTTAAGATAGGCCATTATACGTTAGGCCAGACTTTAGGTGTCGGCACATTTGGTAAAGTAAAAAGTACGTATTTGTATATATACATATATGATTTATATGACATAAAAACACTTTAATACTGTATATATTTTTTCATACAATATTATTACTTACAGTTGGAGAACATGTTTTAACAAAACACAAGGTTGCCGTGAAGATTCTGAATCGTCAAAAAATCAAAAGCCTGGATGTTGTAGGCAAAATTCGCAGGGAAATACAGAATCTTAAACTCTTCAGGCATCCTCATATCATCAAATTGTAAGTATTAATTAATCATTTAAAAAAATTTTGCTGATATTTTATTATACATACATGATTTATACATATACATACATGTATATAAATATTTCATATATGAGTGAGAGAGAACTCTCTAATCTTTTAGAAGCAATAAAGTAAATTTTATAGAATGTGAAAACTTTAATTTGAAAACAATATTATTCTATTTGAAAATTTTTGCCAGATGCCAATTTTTAAATAAACAATTTCTATAATTTAGTGCTAGCTTTAACATACATTTCACATATACAGATACCAGGTCATAAGTACTCCTACAGACATATTCATGATAATGGAATATGTCTCAGGTGGAGAGCTGTTTGATTATATCGTTAAGCATGGTAAACTTAAGGAGTACGAAGCGCGACGATTTTTCCAACAGATTATATCAGGCGTCGATTATTGTCATCGACATATGATAGTCCATCGCGATTTAAAACCGGAAAATCTTCTGTTAGATCACAATCTTCATGTGAAGATCGCAGATTTTGGTACATGGATACAGTTAGCATACATCGATAATCCTATTATACATAAGCGTTAACATTTTTCTTTAACAAAAATTTGCAGGTTTATCAAATATGATGATGGATGGTGAGTTCTTACGTACTTCGTGCGGTTCTCCGAATTATGCCGCGCCGGAAGTAATATCTGGCAAATTGTACGCCGGTCCCGAAGTAGATATCTGGTCGTGTGGTGTTATATTGTACGCGTTACTCTGCGGTACTTTACCATTTGACGACGAACACGTTCCTACTCTCTTCCGCAAAATTAAATGTAAGTTCTTACTCTCGGAGAAAATGCACGCCAAAGCACTTTCTCGAATGCATCTTAGATATTGCAATTATAATTCGCCTTTAATTTTAGCTGGTGTCTTTCCTATTCCGGAATATTTGAACAAGACTGTTGTTAGTCTCTTATGCCATATGTTACAAGTTGATCCAATGAAGAGAGCAGCTATTGAAGACATTAAGTACGTTAAATAATAGACAATTCTATTTTAATTAAAAATACGACTATTATATCTAATATATTCTTCAATTTCAGAAAACACGAGTGGTTCCAGAAGGATCTACCATCATATTTGTTCCCGTCACCCGTTGAACAAGATTCATCCGTTATCGACATTGATGCTGTGAACGAAGTGTGTGAAAAGTTTAACGTCAAAGAACCGGAAGTACACTCCGCGCTTTTAGGCGGTGATCCGCATGATCAGTTGGCGATCGCCTATCATTTAATAATCGACAATAAAAGAATCGCGGATGAAGCTGCTAAGGCTGAATTAAAAGACTTTTATGTGGCGTCTAGCCCACCGCCGGTAGCCTTTAGTCCGAATGACGCGACCAGCAGTCCCTTGAGGCCTCATCCAGAAAGAATTGCACGTATGTAAAACATATAAATGAAACAAATACGATTTATTAATTCTTAAATACTCACGTTGTTCATCATTCAATTTGAAATTTTTATAAAGTTTAAACAATATTATGTTGCAAAAATTGTGAGACGCATCAAACGTTATCATAAGTATTTTGTCTTGGACAACTATTTTATTATTATTTTCAACCTTGTATAAAACTAAATCTATAAAAGAGTGAAAAGTGTATTTTAGCTAATTTCTCTGGTAATAACTGTGTAATAATAATGTTATAGCATATCGTGAACGTCAAGGTTCGCAAGGTAGTGCATCTGCACAGACGCAAGGCAATCGCGGTACACCTGTGAAAAGGGCGAAATGGCATTTAGGTATCAGATCGCAGTCAAAACCAAATGACATTATGAATGAAGTTTATCGTGCCATGAAAGCGCTTAACTTTGTAAGATTCATCATACTGAATTGTGTACTGTAGCAACAATTATTCACTTACGCATGATATTATACGAATTGTCTTTTTAGGAATGGAAGATTATAAATGCATACAGTGTTAGAGTACGACATAAAAACAACTTAACTGACAGATATAGCAAGATGTCATTACAGTTATATCAAGTTGATTATAAGAGTTATTTATTAGATTTCAAGTCCTTGTCGACCGAAGAGGATGACATTGGACGAGGTAAATTATTTAATAACAGAATCACCGAGATAGCACAAGCATAATTTATGTGTAAAATATATATATATATATTCTTTTAGATCCAACATTGCCACCTCCACAAGCAACGGGCCACCACACAATGGAATTTTTTGAAATGTGTGCAGCATTAATTACACAATTGGCGCGATAGCGTGCCTGTTTTTTGAAAATTAAATTCCATTACAGCTTGTGCTTTTAATGGTGTATAGTATGAAATAAATGCAGGCTACTATAAAACAAATCGTAAGTTTTGTCCTGTAATTTGCAAGTTAATATATATTTTTCAAGTCATATTAATTTTTTAATCCAAAAATTAAAAATATATAATTGTGTGCAAAAAAAAAAATATATATATATACATATATATATATAACAATGGCGCTCCGTTTGACGCTATTTTTGTTTCGAAGCATTTGATATATCGATCAGGACGAAGAATCTTGTGCTTTGAAGTGAAAATAGTATCGCATGGAATGCATTTAATGTTACAAAAATTATTAAACAGCGCAATATCTATATATTATCATTTATTATTAAATGCTATAATTAAATGTTACATTATTACAATCTATTATAAATTACAACACAAATATATATATTTTTCTAAAAATGATTATTAATTCTATCATATTGTATATCTATAAAATTGGTTCGTATCAGAAAAACCAAGAATGTGTGTGCATATGCTTAGAAAAATATACATTATATATCCTTGTCATATTTAAATTTATCTCACGTACATATGGACATAAATAAAGTTATTTCGAATAGAGGATTAACACATGTTGAAATGATGGAAGTAATTTATATGTATAATATAACCATAATTTTTCTCGTTATATTACAATTGCTATGATTGATTATTAAATTTATAATAGAAATTTTTTTAATCAATATACATATCGATTAAATAACTATTATATTTGGAAATTATTGAAATTTAAACATTTTTGTTGATATCAACTTGATATGTCTTAAACTCAACTATATGCTGAAAATTTAAGCACCATTTTATCATTGGAATTAATCAATAATTAAAGACAAAATATACATAATGGCACATTCCACACATCTCATCTCATTTTATACAAACATGTGGCTCGATTCTGGTAATGCTGCCAAAGAACTGCC
The DNA here is from genome assembly GCF_003651465.1 of Formica exsecta. NCBI lineage: Eukaryota > Metazoa > Arthropoda > Insecta > Hymenoptera > Formicidae > Formica > Formica exsecta. The sequence continues at coordinate 155,318 of NW_021853535.1, forward strand.
CGTTATATGTTATCCAGCTTGCCTTGTTTTGCACATCGAATATCAAAACGGACGTAAAAAATACAAATTGGACCATTTTATATTTTATCTTTTTCTTAAACATTAAACGGAAGAGACTCTTGCTTAGACACAAAGTTTATTGATATGGAATACTTCCACAGTTTATCTATCTTAATACTGTGCATAATTTTAGGAAGATTATGGAGAACTTATGCAATTTGGTACTAATATAATGATGGAAATGTCAAATGCATATAGTAAATTAAAAAACCAAATGTGATAATATATATATATATATATATATATATATATATATAATATATAAATTTAGAATCTTGTCTCAAGTCTTTTATGCGAATATAATTCTAAAGGTTTCTAATCTCTTTATCACCTAC
>NW_021853535.1:164752-173218 GCF_003651465.1 Formica exsecta
ATATATATATATATTCAGTATATAACTTCTGATTTAAAATTATATTGTGGAAATATAAAATAGTAGATATGATCAGTAGTATAGTACTACAATATACATATATATTTGATACAATTAACTTTTCCACACATCATTATATATAAATACAAATTTTTAGCACAATGTGAGTTGCTCCAATTGTGTGGCACAACCTCTATATGGCTAACAGATATTATATGTACCATGACAAAGATAGATTTTATAATCTGTAAAACAGCTGTGTGTACTTTTCGTTTATATTTCAATATTTCAGATGGAAGAGTGTTAGCAGCAGTATATACACAATATATTTTTATCATAGTCACTGCATGACTAGAAAATATTATATTATATTCAGTATAGAATATGCCATTCCAACTTTAAGGAATATTACTGTAATAGTATTATTTTTTCAGGGGGAAAATATGCTTTATGAATATTACTTATTATAATATTCGTAAATAAAAGTGATAACATGTATGTTTATCATTAACACATAATCTTTTATAAAATCAACAAATCCATGATGGGCACTCGTTGAACGCGAGTAAAGAACCTTGTGCTGAATCATTCATTTTGAAACATTAATAAATTCCTAGAATAAACAATAAAATCTTACATTTACGTGAATGTTTTGAACTAGTGCATTATATTAACATTTATGCAAGAAAAAAATGAAATGAGTTTCATTATCTGCATATAAATAATTGTAAATTAGAACCATTAGGATATATCCTACACAAGAACTATTAAAATATATCATTTAAATATTGTATCTTTTACAAAAATCGTTTCATTTATTATTTAATTGAAACGTTGTTTTAATTTCCGTTTAATGAAATAATAGGGTCTTATTCTAATATATATATATAGAGAGAGAGAGTGTTGTATTTTACACATCTATATCTAATAACTTTATAAAATTATGCTTGTGCTTTGGACAATTAGCAATGTATTAATAGAGATTACGGATGTACATGTGACTAAAGTATTAACACACTGTAGAGATATTAACACAAATCTTTGAACATTTCTCATGTTTCGACATATTGCACAAAAATCTGGGGTTTCTTCTTATATAGCACATAACACGCGGCACAATCAAATGTAAGTGTAATTGTTCAGACTTGAGTGTATATAAGCACATCTATGCAATGGTACATATAATAGATGTTATTAATAATCTAAATTTTGATAATATAGGAGTCTCTCTTCCCATTGTCACACATGTGATGCATCGCACTCGGAGAATTTCTGTTAAATCTCCTGATTGTCTTCACCAGTCTCGTTATCTACAAATTCCACATGCGTAAACGGGAAATGTCCGACCTTGCCATGTAACTCACCCTCCCACTGTCCATTGATATTGGTTTTTGTCACTTTTATCATGTCACCTACTTCCAATTTTAACGCAGTTTTGTCGTACGCGTTCGGCACCCTTGCCTGTTTCACTTTTGCGAAAGCCGGTAATGTTCTCTGAATGTTCGATCTTCGCGTTACAGTCGCTTGTCCCGTCATTTCTGCATGAGATACCTGTGTTGTAGGTCCCGAATTTGAATTCGAGCCGGAACTGCCCCCGCTCTCAGGCCGCGAATTATTTTCTATTATGATATGACTATCCTCGTCATATTTCTGAACATATGGAACTGGTATCGAACCAGTTTGTCCAACGCTATTTCTAGCTGTCCACCACTGTTCTTCATCTTTTGATATTACAGTGAGTATATCACCTGTTATTACAATCATTTTATTAAAATAATTTTATCAAATTGAAATGAATTACATATACGTGTGATGTTGAGAAAATTGACTATACCTTTCCTAAAGGGTAAATCATCAGAATCATTGCCATCAAAATCATATTTGGCGATTACCCTCTGTGTCTTCTTTGGAGCAGGCCTAATTAATGGTGTGGTATCCAAATAGTGCAGTTTGTAAAAAGCTAAAAGACTAGGAATATCTGGAAACATCTGATCTCCGATCCGATACCGAATTTGATCTCCTTGTTGAATTTTATTGATGATATAGTGGCTAACTTTACTGTCCTCTCTTACGCATAGTACAAAATCGCCATGTATGGAAGTGCTATCTCGTACTAAAAATACACCACCTTCTTTCTCACCCATTAATAGGTCGGAAGCATCCTGCCGTGACATAGCACCAAAGTACCAGCTAAAAGAAAATCAGATCATATGAATACAATATGTATAAATTAAATCTTTCACAGATAGTTGTATGTATTTCATTTAAAGCTGCTAAAAAAAGATAACAATTTTTTTTTAAATAAATGAAAAATTGTAAAACAACCATGTTTCTACAAATGTTATTCTAAGCTAACAAAGTTTCAACTCTCTGATTCTGTACCTATTTATTCATTTATTTAAATGGGAAAAAAATTTCTTTAGTATAATAGCATAAAATCATACAACCCATTTATTGTAAATAAAAGTGTTCATAATTATAAAAATGACAATAATTAAAATAAGAAAAAATAGAAAGGACAAATTGAAAAAAAAAATATAAAAATAATAAAATAATGTCCATTTAAGTCAATTAAGCAGTATATAAAAAGTCAATAAAACATTTGAAAAAATATTCGCTAATAAGTATTTCTTCTATAAAAAATTATTTCTTTCTTTTCTAGAGAACATGAAGGAGATGAAACTGACAGAACATTAGTTAATTGTTTGTGAAAATGGTTCCAAAAGAAACATAAACATCTATGAGATTGATTTGATGGATTTAAAAGATATGTAAAAAATTGGAAAGTCTTTTATACTTCGTCCAAGAGACGACACTTCGAGAAGCATATAATTATAATTCATTGCACAGACTTAGGATGATATATCCAGTGCTCAGAAAGACAATACACATCAAGATAACAATTATATCGTGGCACTTAAGCAAGAGGCGTGAAGTGAGTGTGTCGACACGACGCAAATTGCAGCCGCAATTTCAAACGGCATTATACCCGCATATATACATGACATTGATTGCTGGATGAATCAAAACATGGGAATTTTCTCTCACACTCACCTCGACTTGTCGTACTGATCGAAGGTTGCAGCCATTGTGTATTACGTATATCCTGCAGTCTCGATTAGAGTCCGAGAGCGAAACGATAACTTCTTCCTTCGTCAATTATCAATTAATATATTGCGGGGGACACCGAGAGAAAGAGATAGATGGAGAGAGCGAGAGAGAGAAAGAGACTGAATAGGCTCGATCAAGCTCCCGCATAGTAAAGAGCCATGATGCACGAGAACAGATTCCGATTGCGCGATGTTTTCACAACGCGATTACACGCATTTGGGCCTCGCCGGGTGTCCTCGGATGTTACTCTCTTTCCCCAGATCCGAGACGAATTATCGCTGCTCCGTCAAACCTTCTTCGCGCGGCGGTGCGATCCTGCGTATCATCGACGACATGTTGAAGATCGCGTATCTTCACCGGCGTTTCGTCGATGATCTCGACGAACGTGGATTCCCCTCAGGGGTCTCGTAGTTGCAAAATTATCGTCGTGCCACGACGTTTTTTACTCGCCGCACGAAACGTCCTCGCCGAACGACCTGGAACGGCGATATCACAAAAATGGTCGCTGGAGCTGCACGACGTTCATATCCCTACTAGTGCACTAGGTTTGTCCGCTTTGTCTGCACTTTCTACACTCAGATTCTTCTGTCTCTTTCTTCAACACTCGATATACATATATATATATATATATAGGGAGCAAGGAAACACAGATAGACACAAATGTCACGCAATTAAATAGAGAATTTTTATTTGACAGCTAATCATATGATTTTGTGTTTATGTGTGTTTCTTGCTGGAAAGTTCCCATATATATCCTATATATCAGTGGTTATGTCAAAAAGAGTCGAATATATCGATTGGCTATCGGATAGAGAATTTCTAGAGGCTTTTAGCAACCAATCAGAGTGCATTCGTCAAAACTTGTATGTCAGACGGAATATAACCTTAAAGTTTCCCATCTCGATTCAAGCGAAACATCCACAACTGATGGTCTTGAAAAATTCAAATGTTTATTAACTGAGTACATATGTTTTTTTGTGTGTTTTTAAACAGTTCTTGTATTTTGTGGTGCCTTTTTCTGTTCTTGAATTTCTGTGTCTATCGAAGAATTGCATTGCATTGTATGTGATTAATATCCTACAAGTTGTATGATTAATATCGAGTATTTGCATCGCGTTGCACATATGTTATTAACACACTACGAATTGTATTGATATTAATTAATCATACAATATAAATTTTCTACGATCAGTTTTTTTTTTGTCATAAACGAGAAAACTATCTTAATATTAATTATAAGATTTATAATATATTTATCATATTGTATTATATATTTATCATATCGTATTTGTACAGTTGTAGCATCGCAGAATGGCTGTTAGCGCGTCCTTTCATCGAAATGTCTTTTTATTAAATCAATTAGTCCCGCCAAGTGATGATTTTAAAAAGGTTTTTCGCGAGGTAAGAATTTTACTTTTCTCTATTTTATGGAGTTTTAGTCTTAAATATATTTTTCTTTCACATATATTAACTTTATTGGTTTTTATTGATAACAAATAATACATGTTGCAGGGAATATTCGATAAACCGAATATTGCAGGATTTGTACAGGTTTCTCATTATCTGTTAATGATATGTGATGCCGAGCGTTTTAGAAAACTAATTGAATGGCCAGTATTGTGTAAGAAGACGGAAGCAAAATATCGTAATGATGTCAAAGACTATTTGAATATTATTGCTGTGGAGAATCCTGATATGGGATTTCCACATATACTCGCTACATATCTGCATCATGCAAGTGGTACTAAGTTTATGCTGATAATGTGGAAATTATCTCAACTTGCATTAAAGAGGTATCTTATGCGTAATGGTAGGTATTTCTGCATTATAAGAAAAATATATTTTTGTTATATATATACTTTGTTATATACATATATATATATATATATGTATGTATGTATGTATATATTATATATGTATGTATATATTTTGCTTATTAATCTCAATGTATTTAATTATCATTTATTATTTTTTTAGGTGAACATGAAGTTATATCTGCACCGAAACAAGGTCCTGCAATTGATCTAATTAGAACATACCTACAACAGGCCAAAGCGAGTGTAGCTTGTAATACATTGAGCCATCATAGAAATTGCATACAAATGGAAAAGGCAGTGAATTTTGCATTGGCGTAATATTTTTATTTTTTATATATATATTCTACTAAGATAATCCAGTATGAAAAACTTTTAAAGTTGTTCGCTTTTCCTTTTACTTTAGAGAAGAGAAGGAACAACTGGCTAAAATTAAAACAGAACTGTTTGACAAGAAACAGTTTGTGACGAAATGCATAACTACAGCACCTGTTTCTACCTTCATAAAACAACGTTTGAATAATGTTGAGGATTCAGAGATTATAGAAAGTTAGAAACATATTTACTTTTATTGTTTACTTTGTGTGCCGAGAATTAATTTGTCTTATTGCATATAAAACTAATAAATATATATGATTTCTTTTTAGTGTGGAAAAGTAGTTTAGACAAAAACATACGTTACATACAAAAACAGAACACAATTTTGAAAGATCTGGAAAAAATATGTGAGAATATAAGTAGCATAATAGTGAATCTCTTGAGTGATGCAAAAGTGCTAAATGGCAAACAGTTGGAAAAAATCAATTGCTCTCTGATATCGGAATTACCATTTCCACCTGACATTCAGGTGAGTACAATTGTAAATAAATAATGTATCTCTCCTTCCTGCAATTATATATCAATTAACAATCATAATTTATATTCACACACACACACACGCGATCTAATAATGTATTATATCAATTTTGTTTCTTTTTTTTTCAGCATTATCTTTATCATTTATATAATGATAACCAATTAGTATATCACAATTTTATTCATCTGTACACTTTAATACTCTATCAAGTGTATCAATGTCTGAGGAAAGATGAGTTAGTAGACTTATCGCAATGCCTGTTGCAAGTGGAAGCGAGTGTAGATGATATGAAGTCCATGTACAATATATTCAAAACTATCTTGACAAATATGAAAAATTCTATAGAGGAGACACAAAGTATCTCTTGTGAGAAAAATATGGATTACATGTCCAGAGAAAATGTGTTACCCTTTGTAAATAGCGTGCTTCTCATGCCGTCGCCTCTTATCAAAATTAATACTAACTGCGCCGATGAAACGAATGATTTACAGAGATTATTGCAACTTACTCCGGGTGAAAGTAAGTTAACAACTTAGAAAATTATGCGTTGCAATTTTTCATTTATAAGAAATATTGTAGTTACTAATACAATATTCATTTTTTGCAGTTGCCCATAAATCGTTATTCTCGAGATATATGCGATACAAGAGGATCCATACCCCAGATATGAGAACGAATTTATTCGTATCACGTATCAATATCGATAGCACTATGTCGTTAGATAATAACGATAAACGAAGCTTGAGTTTGCGTTTTATGACGCCTAAAATGAATAAATTGTCCAAAAGAGTAACAGGAAAATATTCCCGGTTATTTTCCACATACATGAATAAAAATATAAAAGGTTTGTAACAATCTTGTTTGAATTGTATACAAATAATACTATTGTAACACATTTATATTAAAAAAATATACATATAAAATTTTCAAATTATATGTTGATTAAATTAAAGTTATTATAAAATTTAAACAGCCAATTCTAGCATGATTTCTCTACCATCTACTGTACAAGCCAATTCTTCTACCATTGCAAGTACAGTAGGAGAGATGCCCAATATATCGGATTTTAATTTGGATGCTATAGCAAGGGGTTACTTTAATCTGAGTGAAGAATCTCTTACAATCCCTTGTATATCTACATCTGCACAGTTTACTCCAATAAAACAGAATATCTCGAGAGATATGTATCAAGAACAGACGAGAGACAAACTCGATCATGAGTCCAAAGTAAATAAACTCAAGCTAGATGACTTTACAGAAGTACAGTTTGTGAATGATGAGAACCAAGGCACAGTTGTAAAGCATGAAAACAATTCAAGAAGACGGTCTATTAGCGACTTGGTAGAACGTTATAAGAAGTTGCTCGAGGTCAGCAGTTCTACTACAATAAAGTTTCAAACAGAGTGCAAAAAACAAGAAGTTGAATAAAAGCAAAAACAAAGGTATTAAGATAAAAAATACAATATTAATAGTAGTACATATATATAAATTGAAGTTTTCCATCTAGAAATCTTTTGCAATAAATCGAAGAGGGAGATTTTTATTAATAAAAAAATATAATTAACAGAATATAACAATTGAAAAAGAGTTTGCTTAGTTTATTAGTTGTTCATTAAAATTCACGAATAATAAAGACGAGATTTTACATTTGGCATACAGTATACAATGTTTTATATATATAAATAATTTAATTTATTTGTTTGAAAATATATGTGGCAGGTTTTCATTTGTTTTTAAAGATAATTTTTATATCGTTTTTATGAGGCAAAGTTTGATCGATAGAGGATAATATAATGTGCTTTATTAATAAACTTTTTTTTGAACTATGATAAAAACATTGCACAAAGAAAAATTAAATAGAGTTTATTTGGATAAATAGATACTGTAATATATCGTCTCCATAAGGTTCCTATTTCCTATTTCTTTGCTGCACATTGAGTTATAAGATCTGTGAATAATAAGTGTAATTATTAGATTGTTTAATTATTAGAAACGAAAAACGTATTTCAAAATAATTTTTTTTTCTTATATTTCCATTCGCGTTTGATAGCATAAATAGTGAAATATACTGAAGAAAAGAGATCGTCTTTTAATTTATGGATTAGTAAAAGAGTGTAAAGATCTTGATTGACCAGATCTATTTTTCTTGGAAATGTGAAATATATGCAAATTACATTATACATCTAATCTTGATGTGTAGTACAGGAAAGAAGTCGTATGATTCCTTCTTATAATTCAATATGAATGCAGTGAGATATTAGGAATCTTAAATAGGAACCTACAGTAGACATATATAGTTAATGCTAATATTTTCTATTTCACATAGCATAGAGCTTACTGTATATTTTTTATAACATACTTTGTATGTATTTATATATTGTTATAGACATTATATATGAGTCACAAAGCAAATTATATTATTTTGTTATAGTTAAAAATTATTATTACAAAGTAATTTTGTTGTATAAAAATTTTTTTTTGTACATGATATACTTTCGTCGACTCTTTCAATTATCTGATTTCCCACATCAGTATAATCTATAAATAAAGAATGGCATTTTTATTCACACATCAATTTAGAAATGTGCTTTTTTCAATTTTGTCTATTGTGTGCTTATATATATGCTAAATAAACTGTATTTTGAGATTCTTGATATATATATGAGATAAACTATATATATTATA
>NW_021853535.1:173501-184859 GCF_003651465.1 Formica exsecta
TATATATATATATTTCTTTTTATTATTAGTGCCATGAAAAAATAATCAGTTAGAGAGTTTAATTCTTTATCAAATAACACTTTTAAATTTGTAATAATATAACATTTTTTTTATTCACAATTATTATACGTTTAGATTGCTATGTATATATGCTTTGTATTTAGTTATAATGTATATTTGCAATGATAAGTAAAAATCTATACAATAAAAATTAGACATTGCATTTCAAAAATGCATTCTGCAAGTGTTTTGTCACCTGCTTATATATCTGATGTTGCCTATCAATAATATAAAAAGGCACAATGTGGCATATATTCTTAATATACGTACAACAATGAAAAAAGTTTATCTAATTACAATTGTTATTCAATTTGATCAATGTAAAAGTATTGATCAATTACAAACTATTGCTGATTCTAATGGCGCATTTCTGGCGCTTTAGAAAAGAATTGATCCTTTTTTTTTTTTGTTTTTGCAGTTATCTATACATATTCGGCATTTCTTATTCTTTGTTAATATAAATCGCGCAATATCTTTTATTAAAAACCGCAAAGATTCATAATATAAATCAGATATATGTATCCAACCATATATGCTTTGAGAATTTTAGCATAAATTTATATCATATTTGTACATAATTATCTTGTTTAGAAATATTTATAAGAATATTTTTGTAAATTTTTCTATCTCGATAACATTGTTTGACAAAAACTAACTTTTTTAAATTAAAAAAAGAGTAATTATTCCTATAGTCTTTAGGATGAATACAATTTCCAAAATGCTCTATTAGGTTACAATTTTGAAAGATTTGAGATTCTTATAAGTCTTGAAAAGAGAAACTTTTTTTTTATATACTTTACTGTGCCATAGCTATGGCACAATTTACTGTAAGTTTTTTTATTCGAAATTAAATGTATTAGAAGTTTGTCTTCAAAAGAAATTCGTTGCAAAGATTAATGTTAGTAAGATTTTTGTGATTAAATATCGAGTTTGTCATAGGAAAGTTATACATTAAGCCATTAAGGATCATAAACACTTTACCGAACATTTTTCAATTATTTATTCAAACTTAAGTTTTCAATTTACTAAATACAGATCTAATATAAAAGCAACTGAAGCAGTCTATTTTTTGTACAATTTTGACCTTAAATTAATTAAAATTGTAACACAATAGAGCATTCATGAAATCGTATTATGTGTGCATAAAAATTATAAGGAATGATTATCTTTTTTCTTAGTTCTTTTCTTTGAACTGTGTAATAGTTTAATATCATCGGCGCTTTTTTCAAAAATACCTTTCTATAAAATTTTTATATTTTTATATGATATTGTTTGGTGTGATGTACAATCATCTTCATCGGCCGAGCGTCGAATAGAATTTAGGCTGCAAGAGAAAATAAACTTCTATATTACACATAATATATTGATTTTGTGAAATATATGTATATATTAAAAAGTTATATATATAACATTTTATAAAGACACTAACATTTTTATAATAATAGTAGATGCACAATATATAAATAATATAGAAAAAAATAACAATTATAAAAGAGATGAAGGAATAATTAAATGTACTTTAATTGTTTTTAATTTTCAGATAAGTGATGCACGTATTACGGACAGATATTGGTTTTTGTCAAAACTAAGAAGGAACCTAATTATTAATTACCTCATCGTGATTCTCTTCCTTATTTCCCTCATCGTCATCTCCAGAGCTGTCCCCTCCTGAGCTATCAGCGGAATTACGTTGCTGATCTTTGTTATTTAAGCTATTCACAGCGGTTGTGGGTATAGCTTTGATTTTACTAGCGGCATCGTAACATTGTAAACAAACTCTGACGGCCTTCCCGTTCCCCTGTCCAGGTAATAATAATTTTTTATTACTGCAGGGACCGCAAACTACCGCTCCGCATTGCCTACAGTGATGCTGAAATGGAGAGCACAATTATTTCAATATATTTTCAATCATTTTATTTAAACTGATTAAATTAATAAGAGAGTCTTGCAATTACCCGTCTGTTTAATACTGTAAACTGTGTCTTATTGCAGTGCATGCAAATTGTAGCTTCATTATCTGGTACCCAGACTGCTGCGTGAATTTCGACAGGCTTTTTGCCACCTGTAAAAATGTAGAGAAATAAAAAGGATTAAAATATAAAAAGAATCAATTGCATATCTATGAAATGTCGAGATTTACATTTTGCAAAGATATGTTTTTAACACTTTAGCTTTTACTTACTCTTTCTTAATAAATCTTCAATACATTTTGTGATATGTGCCATCCATTCTTGCTTCTCTGTTGCAGTAGCAGCATAAACAGCAAACGACTTTGTTACTGTTTTAATGAGCCACCCATTACGATATTCTATAAATAATGATCCAATACTATACTAACATTTTCTAAGTATGATTTGATTATTGATCTATATGCTGTGTAATATAATTGAAGAGCTCTATTTATAATGATAAGAGTGCAAAGGGGAAAGTAGTAAACAGATATATCTATGACAAGAATATAATCAGATGATAATTCTCTATATACAAAATATATTATTTATAACAAATATAAATTTAAAGACAAAAAATATGATATAAATGAATACAGGATGATTTTCTGTTAAAAATAAATTTGAATAAATTTGCGATAAATTTTTATTTAGGGCTTTATTTTTCTGAGAAAAATAATTTTGGGATTTTGTCAATTTATTATATGTATATATTTGTATGACATGTTTACACATAGTTTGATGAATTTCCTATATATTATTATTTCCATTCATATTTATGTAAATAACAAACACAATCACTCAAAAGTTTTGAGAAAATTAAGTTCTTGAATTCTTTCCTTGATCCTTACTTATGAGGCCATGTAAAAAATTAACATATAAAGCTTTAATTTATCATGAAAATCTTATTCACTTAAAAGACAACATTCCAGTTTTTGAAAAAACAAAAATTTCAAGTAAGAGTTTATGAATCCTTAGATAGAAGAACACAGTTATTCATTCAATAAAGTTATTTTCAATAATTTATGTGTGCATTAGTAAAATAAAGGAAGTATAAAACTGAAATTTTTGACAGAATTTGAAATTAGTTTTCTCATGTTTTGCATGGAAGAAATTTGCACATATATTGCAAAATATCAATTTATATATTATAGTAATTAATATTGTTCAAAAAATTGTATCAATATACACACACACTATATATAATACAAATGTTTGCACATGCTTCTGAGATATTTTAGACATTTTTAAAGTACTCTACATAACAGAAGAAAAACAAAAATTTTACTATACACACAAGTGTATTAAGTAGTATGACAATGTACTTACGACCCTCATCAGCTAGAGACTCTAATTTTACCTCCTCCAGTGGTATTATATGTTGTTTGTTATACTGTGAACAAATTGTTATTACTATTAATATTACTGCCATAGTTTTATAATAATCGTTATATACATAACATATTATTGCACTCTGTTATAGGATACACACTTTTTTCTTATTAATTACGATATTTCCGTAGACCAGTATATCGTTGAACAGAAAGAATTGCCTGGGTTTGGGCTTCTTCCTGCACATTTTCGTCAGGACACCTTCTCCCACCAAAACTCGGCCAGGTACCGCGAGTGGCTATCGGATGAAGAGAATGAATATTCATTAGTGAGTCATATCGACATCGCTCCAGCTAGTCGCAAACGTTTATTTAAATAATTAAGTATTAGTCAATTTATGTATGCAATTATAGATTATATATATATATACTCTCTCACCTGACCCGAACCGCCAAAGCAGTTTTCGACCATCGCGATCCGCCTGGCATTGGCCTCGCTGTTTACTGAAACATATCAAAAGAGAGGGGGTGAACACAAATGTCGAACACACCCACAATCTCCTGAGCGAAAACGATATATATATATATGTCATATATGTATAAGAATCATCTTAGCGTCAACTCCGTTCTTTTTAGCGACGCTCGTACATCCTTTTTTCGTTTTTCTTTCGCGAGCAACGACCTTGAAATGCATACATGCATCTCTCCATTTGAAACACACGGGAAAAGTAACGCGAAAGAGAGAGAGCGCGGCTAAACAGAGCGAGATAATCGTCAACGCTAGAGTCGAAGCTGTCAAAAACACACACGGCCCACTTGATGATAGCTCGTGGAACCGTTATCCCCGAATCGCACGAATTTTACGGGGAAGACGAAGGAGAAAAACGGGAGAAGACTCGTCGCGGGACGCGCGATCCTTCCACGAGGTCGTTCACGACCGCGGCGTCCTCGTCTTTTTGTAAAATACGCGATATTAATTAAATGCTAATAAGCGGAGCACGAACTAACCCAATCGGTCGACCATGATCCTCTGAATCAGGGCTGACAACAGCAGGAAGCGTGAATCACGTCCATGTCTCCGTCGAGTTTCGTCGTTTATCCGCGCGACTCGCGCTTATCGAGAACTGACGTCTGATAGGCGGAAAGTTTATCAGCTCGTATCTCGTAGACCGAGAGAAAAATAAAAGAGAGAGAGAGAGAGAGAGAGCGGTCATCGTATTCGAGCTGGGTTGCGTTCAAAAATCTACTTGTCAAACGAAGTAGCTTTTTATTGACCAATCAGAACAGAGGAATCTTTACCCTTTTATTCCGATTGGCCAATCGAGCTATAGTTTGACAAGTAGATTTTCGAACGCGACCAAATCATGCGAGTCTATGTATTTTTATTTTATCTATGGTTATAGGAGACGATCTATCGATACTGCTCGAAATAAAGCGCGATCCTATCAATATCGTTACCGCTCGAACGTCACATGATTACAAACCCTCATCGCTGTGACGGATCGTTACGGACGATCGGACGAGTTCGTTTGACAAGCGTCAAAGGACGTATATTCGACGAATTTTCGAGTGTTGGTGCGAGAAGCGGATGCGTCGCTATTAGATTGAATTCGATTATTCTACTTGGACGATTTTATCGGTGAGGATGAAGATCTGCGGACCCAAGTACGCTCTGTGCGGTCTAATACTGTCCGTTTGGGGCATATTTCAACTAGTAAGAGATATATTATAATCGTTTCCTTCCCTTACACGAGAAAGATCTCTCCAAACAGCCAAGTTAATCTTTTTCTTTTCTCGCCCTTAGCTTCTCATGGGTGTATTCTTCTACGTCCGGAGCGTAGCACTGGTGGAGGACCTCCCTCTGGGAGAAGAGACGGTGTTCACCTCGCTGGATAACTTTTACGACGTGATGGATCGCGGTTACACGCAGAACGCATACAACTGCTGGATCGCCGCGTGCATCTATGTCCTCACCTTCCTCTTCTCGGGCCATCAATTCTATCTCAATTCCAGATCATCTCTTAGCGTATAAGCAAATACCCAATGGATGTTCAAGGATGCTGCAGAGCGTCCAATTTGTAATTCTGTACAGCTGCGAAACAAGTATACATGAAAGATTTAATTATAGCTGCATTAGATTGTCATTATACTGTACAGCTATATAATTGAGTTGTGTAATCCAAACGCAATATTTACCTGTGGCAAAATGCTCGAATGTTTCTACAAGAACAACAAAGAGATATAATTTATCACATATGTATATTAGCGACGTTTCCACAGGTATCAGTATACAATATCATATAACTGAAATATGGAAGACAAATTATGCAATTCGTAGAAGTTTCATAATTTGTTTTATTTATCATATAGAGATAATATATTTCAGTCATTAAATTTTAATTCTACTTTATATTACATACATTATTAATATAATAATATATTTAATAAATTGTTCAACGAATAACAACAATGTTTCCCTGTAATCTTTCAACTGTATAATCTATACACAGCGCAATGTTTACAATTTTTTGTTTTCCCAAAAAAGAAAAAAAAAATATATATATAATATATATCATTGGAAACATTTGTTTACTGAGAGGTCTGCTCTTATGTTCTGTTTCTCATTTTCTTTACTCTTTAAAAAAAAGATACTTGTTTCATTTTCAATAGAGTAGAAAAAAGAAAGGCCTTTTTTTCTATAAATTAAGAAAGAGAAGCAAAGTTGTGTGATTCGTGCACCTTTGATTATATTATCGCTCTTATCGACGGCGATAAAAAGCATATATCAAAATAAGCGTCACGTGATAGTCTAGATGACACAAGAATGAGGTCACTAATATACACAACGCGGCACGTTTCATAAGGGAACGGTTGATAGATTGATAGGTTAAAACTCTTGATCTTGAGTATCTCTTTGATTTTGATATATACCGAACGAATATATTTTTATCAAAATTTAATTAAGTGGAACGGGTCAAACTACACATTTGCCAGAATAACGAAGTAACGTATGACAGTCTTACATTCTTTATCACATTCTCTCTTTTCGCTAAATAATCCGGCGTTTATGTTTGAATCACTATTTTGTGAGTCATACCGTTGTTTCTTCATAAAAATAACGTAAATTATTTTTTATTATAGAGAAGCCAGGGCTATTTATGCCGAATAACGATCTCTCACGATGGAGCCTGGTACGAGCAGCCCGACAGATGATTACACGGAGATAATACGAAAACTTCCCGTTTACTTGAAATTAGCCTACGGCACGGGTCATGTACTAAACGACATTTGCGCTTCCATGTGGTTCACCTATCTGCTAGTATTCTTTCATCTGGTTCTCGGATTCGATCCGACTTTGGCTGGCGCCGTGTTACTCATTGGTCAAGTAGCGGATGCCCTGGTCACACCGTTTGTCGGCTATCAGTCCGACAGGAACGACAACTTTTGGTTGTGCCGATATGGCAGGAGGAAAACTTGGCACTTGATAGGTATAATTCGCACCCCCATTATTATGTCATGCTTCTGCTTTGCAATATTATAATAGTCAATTTGATTTGCAGGCACCATTTGTGTACTACTAGGATTCCCATTTATATTTTCGCAATGCATCGGCTGTGAATACGCACATCAATATGCACAGTTAGTTTATTACGCTGCTTTTGTCGTAATCTTTCAATTTGGTTGGGCAGCGGTACAGATATCGCATTTAGCCTTAGTCCCAGAGCTAACGCCTTCTGAACACGAGAGGACTGAACTCATAGCTATAAGGTAATTGCAAAAGAATCATCAAGGAAATAGAATATGTAGAATAATCAGTCGTTGAAGAAACTTTAAATATGCATATATAAATAAAGCCTTTATTTCTGTTGTAATCTTACACAGATTCACGTTTACTGTCTTCTCCAATGTTCTCGTTTACTGCATTATGTGGGGTGTGCTACATGTAACGAGCGATGAGTATAATTCTCAGATTGGACCTGGTGACATTTATAAATTTCAAGAAGTTATTCTAATTGGGCTAATAGTTGGACTCATAGCATCCATTATATTTCATGTTGTTGTTAAGGAAAGTGCTAATGGCGATGCTAATGGTAATGGAACGCAATTAATTGAATGTTTCAATTTTGTAACATATATATTATTTGATAGTTGTCGGGAATTTTCAAGATCTTATAACAATATTGAAATTTTTAGGTAGTTTTTTACATAGAAACGGTAGGACAGCATTAGTGCTATTGCGTGACTTCAGATTGTATCAGATAGCTTTTGTCTATATGCTTACACGACTATTCATCAATTTGTGCCAGATTTATATGCCTTTGTACTTACACGAGTCACTGAATATGCCTGCCACTTCTCTGGCTTATATACCATTGACGATGTATCTGAGTAGTTTCTTGACATCCTTAATCATAGAGAGACTTAACACGAAATGGGGTCGAAAAATTGCATATTCTATTGGCGCTTTGCTCGCGATATGCGCTTGCATATGGATACAATTTGGCAATGATGATACATACACCAAATATCAGATCTATGCTGTTGCTGTATTGTTAGGTAAATAAAGCACAAGCTTGATATATACATAATGCGACATTAAGTCTCATAAGCTTAAGAAATTTAAAAATAACTTGCTAATTTAATTTTTCGTTATGTGTTCCAGGTTCTGCTGGTGCAATAATGTTGGTGACCAGTCTCGGTATCACTTCGGATCTGATAGGGAGAAATACCGAGAGCGGTGCTTTCGCCTACGGAATTATGAGTTTTACAGATAAGATGAGTAATGGTCTAGTGGTTATGCTCATTCAGTACTTGGTGAAGTAAGTATGAATGTTTAATATTCGAGAATATATTCCTCAAATTCTTTTTCTCTTCATTTTATCATCCAAGGAATCACAAGTTGAAAGAAGTCTCACTTACGCTTGTCTTTCAGACACTTGTCGTCCGGTTATGCCAGTTATTACTATAGAAATATTCTTACATACGTTTGCGGTGTATCCGCGGCCTCCGCTATGCTGATGATTCTATATATTAAACCGTTCTCGCGTGTTACGGGTACGTTTAAGATGCGCATACTCGTGCGTCATATAATAATGAAAATTATAAAATTCCAATATTTCGTCATGTAAATGTGAAAAATTATTTTAGTCTTCGATACTTTACACAATGATGAGGACGAGGGTTTCATAGAAACTCCAAATCCGATCGACGGAAACTCGGACCAACAGCCGCAAACTAATACATAATCTACGCCAATATATAGTTTGCAAATATTTTAGCACAAAATATGTAAGATACAAAGATATATTCATATTTATTTTAAGAAAAAAAGAAAATAAGCAATATATATGCTATGCGCGCGCTATGATATGTGATATGTATTGAGAGCAGATTATTATATTTTTTATTCGAGATCTACGATTGATATTATCGTTGATATTAATACAATTTTATATATTTTAATAATGTTATTGTAACATTTATTTCTTTCGTTCTATTTTAATGCATTTAATGTAATACGAGATTAATGTAGACAACTTTTTGAATTAAATATTTTAAATTTTTAATTCAAGTATAATATATTTTGTGTAAAGAATCATAATGTGGATAACATTAGTATTACTTTCACAACTCTAACGCGATTGTCATCTATGCGCACATATTCCATTTAAAAAATACATACACTCGTTATTTACGTATATTGCATATATATTGCATTTCATTATGCAAGCGTAAAAGCATGCAGAAATAATCTCAAGTGTTATTATCTCATTGATTATTTTAATCTGAAATTATCTTTTTCTCGTTTTCTCATTTCTCTTTTATCTCTTGTATATTTTTAATTTCATCTTATATCAAGATGTTTTAGTTTTACTATGAAAATAAGTCAGTATTATTGTACAACTCAAAAATGGTAAAACAAATGAAATATATAATGAGCCATAGTATTCTAGATCTATAGCTAAATTTGTCGAAAAGAAATCTTGTAAAGCCTTTATTAACAAAATTTATCTACAGAAGAGCTATCAAATTCAATGCACAATTTAATATTGTTATCTTGCAAAACTATAGCACAATTTAGCAAGATGTAAGAGAGAAATGAGACTTAAGACACATTCTGACGTGGCGAAAACTGAACAGAATTTACGTTTGATCGATTTCGCGATCAATTTTTACCGTCTTATTGCAAGCTTATCAGAAAAGTCACGAGCTTAACGCGATGTTAAATATGAATGCGTAATTCATGCTATTGCAATTTTTTCTCGAATCTGCTGCCAGTTTTCTCCCCTCCGAACGGGTTTCCACCTTGGCGTGGTGGAGGGGCTTACAGTTGCATCCAAAGGTTCATCTGTTCAGAGATGAACTTATGGATGCGACTAACCAAGAGGAACCCCCCAAGCCAAGGCGTTAGCAACCGTGCCGAGGACTGCGTGGCACAAGGGAAGTTGCGTCGCGAACGGTGCCTCCTGGATACCGGGTGACCTTCAGGAGTATTAGCCAAGCCCCGGATATTCGCGGCTCTATCCGGGTGATACCGCACGACCGCGGTACTCGTGGGATTAAGATGGAATACTATGGAAATAATGATAAACTAAACAACACACTTCTCCAGGGCGCGACTACTTTGGTCGGCGAACAGGAGGAAAAACAATCGCAAAACAACCTGAAGACAAAGGCAGTTAAGGATCATCCCCAGGGAGATAAGAAAATTCGCAGGTATAGCGGAGCTGCCCGACGCAGATTTAAGAAACAGCTCGAGAAGGAGAGGATGGAGAGGAAAAACCAATCGATCACTTCAAACTCGACTGGCGAAGATAAAAAGAGAGACGAGATTGAAGAGGTTAGCCCGTTCAACAAACGTCCTAGAATGAACGATAACTCGCTCAATTCATCTATGGAGTACTTGTGCAAAGAATCTGAGGTCAATGATCAAAAAACTTCAAGCTCAAATGCTCAAGTTACATACGAGGTTGGTCCGTTCAGAATGTCTAAATTCTCTAGACTGAACGATAACATACTCAACTTGTCTATGGATCACTTGTGCAAAGGATGTGAGGACAACGACCAGGAAATCTCAAACTCAAATGCTCAAGTTACATCCGAGGTTGATCCGTCCAAAGTGTCTAAATGCTCTAGACTGGATGATAACATACTCAACTTGTGTATGGATTACTTGTGCAAAGGATGTGAGGACAATGACCAGGAAGCTCCAAACTCAAATGCTCAAACTACATACAATTTCTTCATAATCATGAAACATCCCGAAAGAAAACTAACCAATAACGAGGTATCTACTGTGAGAAGATTGGTGATGAAGCATGTCCTCAGCATGTCCAAGGACGCAAGATTTCCCCGCTTTTACAGTAACACCGAATGGAACGGCGCAATCTTTTTTAACTGCGCCAACAAAGAGACTGGCGAATGGCTAAGTAATCTAACGCCAGAATTGATTCTAGACGATGGGGTTCAATTGCGCATATTGGATATTGATGAGCTTTCTAAGGGTCACCTTGCTACAGTGCACGTGAACGATTCTGAGATCACTATTAAGGACGTTTTATTCTTACTTGAAAATCAGAATGAGGGCTTGGTTACCAACGATTGGATCATCTTTGGCAGCGAAAACAGGGACGCCAAGAGTCCCTTTATTGTGTATTTTCGGGATACGTCGCTAGAGGTCTTAAAAGCATTGGAATTTAGACCTTTTTGCGGTCTGGGCCGGGCAGTCATAAAGCTCAGAGAACGGAAAGACAGTGATGATGAAATCGAGAATGAGAAGGCATCGACTCCTCATTTAAATAAACCTGCAACAGAAGTGCCTCGATTGTTTTAGTCGGAAGAACGACTGCACGGATATTATCATCACGTACAATTTCTTTCGCAGCTTAGTCAAGATTTTGGATTAGATACTATTACAGACAGATCCTGGATTGGATATTTATTGCAGATAAATTTATCGCAGTATTTTTCATATCTTTACTATGGCTGTATTTTTTTTTTTTTTTTTTTATAAATAT
>NW_021853535.1:185866-194339 GCF_003651465.1 Formica exsecta
TACTATGTCTGTATTTTTGTATTTTTTTTTAAAATAAATATATATATATGTTTTTTGCACCAATCTCATTTTTCGTTCATTTATAAAAAAGATCGCCTTATTTTTATTTAGAAAAAAAAGAAGTTTTAAAGCTGCGATATAATCAGATAGGTAGCAATCTTTAGTAAATGTTCAAATATATTTTTTAATTTTTCAGCTGAAAATTGTTCTATTTTAAATGTGGTGTCTAAATGAAAGCTTGGTTTGCGCACACTATCATCGTCGTGGTCGTTGCGGTCATTGCGCACTGTTTGATCATTCTGTTTCCATAGGAATTCTACAATGAGACATGAAAAATGTCAGGAGGCGATAGCGCCGGCGTTCGCTCTTCTTGTCTACCGTAGGTATGCCTTATCGTCAAAGGTATGCTGGCTACTGACTAATAATACAAGTCACGGAACATACATATCGGTGGTGGTACGGTGACGGTACGGTATCACCTTGCCCCTCTCCCGAAGGTCGGACGGTACCATCGCACGCGAGCCACCGCCAGGCTCTTCCAATTACTACATGCAATGTTGAAGCACGCCGTTCGATTTTCTTCTCCCGACCGGGAGGAGCGTATCATCGATTGGCGAGCGTTCTTCAAGTGAGGAGCCGGAAGTGCCTCACCGAGGTAGAACGCGCTCAGAATGCTGGCAGCGAACACTGCTTACGGTCGCCGTGAATATCACCCCTTCGCAGCCGGCAGTTCGACGAGTATCGCGACCCTTGGCAACGCGGGTATAACGCGCCCGAAATTCTTTCCGAGGTTTATCACCAAGTTGAAAACGTCACCCGACATAAGCAACTACGCGGATCCGGCGTGCGTCGCACGGATGAAGCGATTAAAGAATAGGTGAAATTAGAATTTATTCATTTATTTTTATTCTTATTTATTAATGGAAGAACGTCTTTTTATGTGCACATGTGTAGTATTTTTCTTTATTTCTTAATAAATAAAAAAACGAGCAAATTTGTAAATTATGTAACGATTATAATTTTATATACATATACAAGAAGAATAAGAATATATTTACGAATGGGAAAATTTACATACATAATAGAGCGAAATAAAAATCTAGGAAAAAATAATTTTAAAAAGACCGTGATCGAAAAAATCATGATTCAAATTTTAAATGGTGTTGATTGAAATTCCAAGAAATCGAGACCGAATTGGAGACATTTATTAGACATTTTTTAAATTGAACTGAAATATTATTTCCGTTTAAAATCCTGACTGCCAATTTATTATCTTTATTTGAAATTTATTTTGTTCGAAGAGATCTTTATATTTGATTCATTGAGCGATAGAAACGATTATATTCTAGAAAAACAAATGGAGCTACAAAGATGGATCTAAACAAGAGGAAACCGGCCGATTATATGGAGTTTGCATATAGAGAAGCTATCTCGAAACTGAAGTATCTGTTGGCTGAATCTTACGCGCCAACAGGAATATCTGGAATGTAAGTTGACGAAGAAAACAATAAACGGTTAAATAATTACACATAATCAATACCACAAATAAAATTGAACGAGAAGATAAAATAAATTTATGTATAAATTTTCACATGAAATAAAATTTAGAAATCAAATTGTAATAATCAACCATATGACATTTATATTATATTATTTATGTAAATATTTAAAAATGTGCTTTATAAATTTAAGGAAGATCTCATATTTAAATTTGATTGTACCGATTATTTAATTAGAATAATTATTATTTAATATGTGAATAATCTTATCTATATATATTGTTATTTAATATATCATATGTTTCCTAGAAATCTCTAAAAATTACACTACAATTTTTTTACGCGTCCGTATATAAAATTTGTAATTATATCCTATATATATAAACAATAAGGTATACATATATGATAAAGGGATAACACACATAATTTTTCTATAGGAAGCCGCAAAGTATTCGGAGCATATATAAAAGCAGTAACCTGCGAATTAGTGAGTCTGGAGAAGACACGGATGATCAGAGCATGATCAGCGATAGTTTTCCGAGGAAGAATCTGCGTGGAAATGCGGTTTCAAATACTTTTCCTCCTCTTTCGAAGACTATTCAGTCATCGAAGGCGTATAGTAATATAGCGTTGTCAAAAGCCGATCTCCAATCTATTCCGCCAGAGTTAACGTCATTTATCGAACGGCAGGAGGACTATATCGAGCAACTGGAACGAGAATCTCAATATTGCAGAGACGAATTGATCAATTTGCTGAGCAAAGTTCGCGAGGTAGATAGCTTCTCTCTGATTCACAATGCAATTTAAGACTAGAGAAATAATTGCGATAAAACTTGATTGATGATTTTTCGTAGGTTGTAGCCGAAAACGAAGCATTGCATAATAGGAATCAAACGGCGTCCAAGTGCACTCTGCAGAATCACAAGGATCACTGTACCGGTCAGACGGATCAAGAGTATCACAAGCAGGACACGAGCGATCATCATGTCGATAACTTGGAAAGCAAACGAGAAAAATTTTTGGAAGGACCCAGTATAATGTTCGAGTCGAGAATCAGCGAGTTGGAGGCGCAGTTAATGCAGGCAAAACTGGAATTGCGGAAGGCACAGGAAGAGAATCAAACAAATTTGAAACGTTTGTCCGAAACTAGCTCGAATGAGGGCAGCATCGAATTGAAAATCGAATTGGACAAGGCTCTACGCGCGAAATACGAGGCCGAGATGAAGTTGGAGGAACTGCAGAAATTGTTGTCGACCGCGAGAGACAAAGAGACTGAGGCGACGCAAAAAGCGAAACGATCTGTGGACGAGAGGCAACAGATTGAGTTCGAAAGGAGTCAGAGTGAAATGGAGATTCGGAGATTGAAGGACGAGCTAGAAAGGCAACACGAGAAGTTACGGGAAGCCGCCCAAGAAGCGAATAGACGTATAACAGAGGAAAGGCAACATATAGAGCGTCGATACAATCAGCAAATCGAGCAATTCACCGCCGATATCGCGTCCCATTGGGAAACCGCTAATAAGTCGCAATTGGAATCCGAAAAACTACGACGGGAGATTAATGAGTTGAAACGAGAATTATCTCAGAAGCAAACAACTATCGATAATCTGAAAAAAGAGTTGCAAAATAAGATATGTAAGTTTATGCAGCTTTTCATAACGATAATTTATAAATAAATACCGAAAGCACCTTGTATATTTACATATGTAAGATCTAATTATTTGCGCAATATTATATATATAAAAAACATATTTTTACTTTGCTCAGCTACCTTGCAGAGCGATCTTAATCAGGCATTAAGCGAGAAAGACGCGGCGGAGCAGGAAATTTTAACCAGCAAATTGATAACTGAACGAAACGAAAGACAAGCTCGTCAAGAGCAGAGTAGATTGCAGGCAGAGATAAATTCGTACAAGCAGCGTCTGGAAAGAGCGGATGCTGATCTGGTACATTGCAGGCGAGAAAATCTAAGACTGATGGAGCAAATAGCGTCTTTGGAGAAAGAGGTGAATATGTGCCATTTTTAGATTAAATGATAATATCTCCGTTATCGGTAATAACAAAAAAATTAAAAGATTATTGATTATAAAAAGTTTCAATAAAATGCGACAATTTAAAATAAATTTGTCTACATTTTTAGATCAGTATGAATAAGATCGTACGTGCCGAAGATAATCATAAAGAGATTACGCCTAAATTGGAAAACGAAAAGGAATTGACTTCAATGATAATGGACATGGGGACTAAGCATGGTAAGATATCGCCCTAAATATGCCTATGTTAGGTATATTGTCCGTGAAGGGTGTTACTGTGTGTTGACATGATTTTGTCTTAAGAATGATATCTCTCTATGTGTGTGAGAAATCGGCATGCTGACACTATGCCTAGCATAGGCGGAGATTGAGATTAGTCGATTAACATCGCAACAGGCTGATCAGGCAACGTAAATTTCGCAGCTGCCACGGTGGCGGGCCTAGAAGAGGCCCTGAATAGTCAAGCCACGCTCGTCTCGAGACTGACTGCCGAATGCCAATCTCTCACACAGCGTTTGGAAGCTAACAATCTTAAACACAAGTATATTCTCAGTTCGACTTGCGGAACTCAAAGATATATAATTCACTTCAGCTTCAATCGTCAAACATTTATCTAATTTATTTAGTTTCGCGATTAATTAAATCGATTCTCCCTATAAAAAAGCACATGTTGACCTGTAGCCTATGACGCTCATTTTTACGCGAACGCGTGTAAATACTATGTATGCTAATTATAGTTGATAAGAATGCACTACTTCTCACGATATATATCTGGGGCTATTCTGTGTTGACAGAGGGAATCGTTGAGAGAGACGTGACAACAGTTGGGCAAACCGCTTCGCCTTCGAGCAAGAAACGTACCGTTAAGGTTGATCTAAAAGTAAAAGTAATTCCGAAAAAGAAGTCAGACACTTCCAAAACGACTCTATCAGCACAGTAATAGCGACGTGTATCCTAGAACGAAATGAGAATTATATACTACGCTCGATGTGACTTTCATTTTTCGCTAATAGTTAAACGTAATATTTTTAATCCCATATCTCATCTCTCTCTCTTTCCGTTAATCCAATTACACGTTTATCTCAGGGAAGAAATGGCCGACTTACAAAACAACATAGAACACTTGTCAAATAAGATACAAGGCAGTTTTGCAAGTCATGAAGGTAGTGACATTTATTTATAATTCACATACTTTGTATATAATCGAGACGTACGAACACGTTGAATAAAACGATTATTTTCTAGGAGGAACTCTTATGGAAACTAACGATGATATTGGAACTTTTCATTATAACACTACAATGGATTCAGTAGCCCCGTCGCATGCAAAGGAATTACCAGTCGATGCTCGAACGATTCATCAGGAATACGATACCGCGAACAGTCAACAAGTAGAAGCGAACGCGCCAAAGGGAAACGATCAACCGACGAACGACTTGTACGACTCATCGGGCAATCAGAGATATATTACAGAAAACAACTTTGCGCCGAATACAATGGAAACTATGGATCAGCAGATGTATCAGCAGCAGGAAGAAGTGGGTCACAGTAATGAGGAATATACGAACGATCCAAATATGGACGCTTACATGATGGAGCAAGAACATAATCAATATAGTGATTATAGTCCTTCGCAGTACCAAGAAGGACAGTATGTTAACGGCGAACAGTTTAATGTAATAGCGGAACAAATGGACGATAATCAGACTGTTTCCGATGTAGCCAGATCAAATACTGAAGCTTTACACTAATTAACTTTGTATTAACGATATACGCACATATACATATATATAAATATAATCAGAAGAATCTCTGTATTAATTACTTTTGGATTCTCTAATGGTTATTTCCCTTTTTGCTATGTTTTTCCACTACTCACATTTGCCACCATGTTAAATAGAAAAAAAAAAAAGATATGCATTCAGAGCATAGTATTTTCCATACATATATAATAAGAATAGATTGAATGAAAAGATCTGAACAAGATGTAGAAAAATAGAAAAGATATATATGCATGTATATATAATCTTTTTGTATCTCTCTCTAAAAAAAGAAAATAGCTATAAGTATCCAATTATATAAACTAATTATTCAGAGAATGTCATTGCACATGTGAATGAAAAAGAAAGAGAAATTATATATACTCTTTTTCTCTTTGTCATCAAAATATTATGGATATAGAAACTGCTTGATCTATTACTATCTATGATATTTTCTATTTTTCACTCACTTACAAATTTTAAGATATTCATGTGATTGCATAGGAAATGTGAATAGAGAGAGTAGCACAAGAAGGAAAATGATAATTATACTAAGGAATCTAGAAGTGATCAATATAGCGACTCTTGACAATACAATGTTCATGAATAAACACACAAAAAATATAGGATAATGCACAATTTGAAGCGATCAAACTCCTTGAATTATTCTCATATCTCTCTCATAGTCCATCCCCAAAATGTAAATTTATGAAGCAGGTTTTTCTGTAATATTACAGCTTCATATATCTAACAAATAATTTATTTCTTTAGCATAAAAACTTACCATAATTTTTTTTTTTAGATAAATTCGTAGATTGCTGCTTTAAAAGGGTATTCGTACATATAAAAGAAAATGTTTTAACAGCGTTCCTCAAAACAATCGGTTATTTCATTTCTCTTATAGACGCCTAATATATGAATTATTACACTAAGGAAGTAATATTAATCTTTATAAGAATTAATTTATTAATGTGACTTATATATAAACTGTCTTATCCTACTTTAATTTTTAGCAGTTTCCTCCGTAGGGCCCGGAATCACCCACGTTTTCTTATAAACTGTCAAAACTGACAGATGCATCAACAGTCACGATGCGCGCGGATATCTAGATAGGACACGTCCAGTCCGATATATGACACATTTCTAGTAACTTACTAGACTCTCGCGCGTTCGTCGTCGTGACATGAGAACGTCGTCTTGCGCGCGGTTTTCGATGTCTTCTCGAACGCGAAGCATATGAACGGTCTCGCGACTCGATTGCCCGACACATTTGTGGTAGCATTTCGTACGCGAAAGAGAGAGAGAGAGAGAGAGAAAAGGAGGAGAGGATACGTGACGGAGAGACAGAGAGCGAATTCGCGAGTTATCGTAGCGAGAGTGCTTGGCGGCGAATATATATCCCATATCGTGCGAGAGAAGAGACGTGTTTATTCGCTCTTCGCCGAGGATATACGCGGGGGACCTACGTACAAAGGGGGGAACAATCCGGGAGCGAGCGCGCGGCGGCCGTTGACGCGTTCCTTCGACGACGCGAGAGGAAGTCTCGTTCGTCGTCTCCTAGCGATCGCGCCGCTCTCATCGACCTTCTCCGAATCGGGTCGGGCCCGGTCGTCGTTTTATCTCTCGGCGTCCCCGTCCCCGTGGTAGTGTCCGCGTCCCACGCCACACGCATCTCCCGACGTACGATATTTTATACGTTCGCCTGGCCGCTGCGAATGTGAACACTTTACACGGTGCGACGTGCCATCGCCACCGCCACTACTGTCGCCACCTCGGCGAGACCAGCCGTGGTTTACCGTCGTACACCGACGAGTGTCATCGCACGCTTGTGAAACAGTTCTCGCTCGCAAAGGATCCGATTGTCAATCCGATTACGCGCTGCAAGAACGAGAGCGATAGAAAAGAGAGAGAGCGAGATAGATAGATAGAGAGAAAGAGAGAGAGAGGGAGCAGAAGAAAAAACGAGAGAGAGAGAGAGAGAGAAGAGGCCGCCCGCTGACCGTCCGCTCCGTCGCTCCACACTTTCCTCCCACCCAATTGGTATCAATGTTGTCTGGCAATGGTGTGTAAGGAGAACGTGGTATCATGGTTTGGGAATCTGTCCAGGTAATGTGTGCATCGGGGAGGAAGCGTCGCGGCGCGACACGACACACGACGCGCGACGCTATGTGACGCGACGCGACGACACGATTCTTCCTCTTCGAGATATTTCAGGAGTAAAATTTTTGCGTAACCGTCGACGCGTCGTCGCCGTCACACGATCCGCGATACGCGCTATCGAAGGCCTCCACGCCGTTGTATCCTGTAGTATCTGTTTTCTAGTACACTAGAGGACGATCTAACTCTGGCCCAACTACACCAGAAAAAAAAAAATATATATATATATATATATATATCTCATGCTTTCGATTTGCATTTTGTCTCGTGTATCATTACAAGTCTTTAGATAATGATCTTTGGTATTATTGAGAATGATAAATGCGTTTTTACCATGTTTTTACCATTTCCTGCTATATTAATAGTCAACTAATTGTTCCCTGATCCAATTGATTAATTAGACATTAGACACTTGTGTCCTTGTCGTCTCGTAAATTCTATGTTTTTTGTACGAAGCGACTCTTTTGGTCATGAAAAGTTATTTTTCATTCTTTTTACATTGGTTTCATGCAATTCTGAACTTATTTTACACTCTCTAGATTGTTCTTTGAACAATTTTTTTTAATAAGGATATGTAAATTCTTGTCAATATAATTTTTATACTAGATATCATCTTATATGTATATATATATATATAATATTATGTGTAATGTATAAAATGCAATATAATGTGATATTTGTCATTATACTACAAATCAATACTATGCATTAACAATTTTACTATAAAGATAAAAAAATAAGAAAGAAATTTTAAGGCGTAATAAAAAAATATATATCTTTATATTAGATATCATTATCATACTTATTTGTATATATATATATTTGGACTTATAAAAATTGTTAAGTACTAAATCTAAAAAATTAAAAAAAAAAAAAATTCTTGAGAAGATTAAAATAAGGTGGCTAAGCTATATCACAAGAGTCTTTCAACTTCTCCAGCACTTTCCTGCTTTGACAAAATGCAATTTGATTGCTGCACATACACACACATTTAATTATTCTTTTTTTTATTTACGAGACTCTT
>NW_021853535.1:194428-195967 GCF_003651465.1 Formica exsecta
CTCTTTCCCCTCCATAAATATGTAAATATATAAATTTTAAATAATACATTATTTTAATTCTTATACGAATAATGATCTATATTTAATTTTGAGTGCATTAGTGCATGATATTTCAACTATCAATGATTGCATAAGACAGCCATATTGCCATATATATAGATATAAATTAGAACATATATAGATACTAAGTAAAATATATAGGACTGTTAATTTTTTAAGTGATACAAAATTAAATTATTACAAATAGGGGAGACTATTGTACCTGGAAACATGTATTTTGTATGATAATCGTTCTTTTAATAATAGTAAAAAGTTTAAAATTACTAACGATCATATTGTTTTAATCGCTATTCGTTTGCAACTTGTATAAAAAAATGCTCCAGTTATATGTCAATATTTTATCTATAAAAAAATATTTTATTTCCTTTAACAAATATTTTTTTTTTCGTTAATATTTTTTTTCGATAATTTTAGCTATTATTTAATATATATTGACAAAATTGTACTCTCTCTTTCTGATCTCTACAAACACTAGATTTTGAAAGAGAGGTTATTGTGTATATATATTTGGAAACAGATTTAAATATCTTTAGATACAACATGCTTCTATTTTTATTTTTTTAGAATAGTCTGAAGTAAACTAAAGAAGAGCAAAAAGGTCAAATCCTAACAAAATGAATGTGGAAGCAATATACAAAAAATATTTCAGATAACAAAAATTCTCTCATAAAAATTGCAAATATTATAAAGTTTCCAAAATCAAAAATTCCCCCTATAGTGTTCCTCTATATTATTGAAGTTTTATAGTGCTTTTCTTAGTTTTAAAAAAATACTAAGGCCATTGAATTAATTATTAATGTTTAACTTATAATGCTAAAGTTAAAATATATTATATATAATCATGACAAATGTATATATGTTTGATGAATGATAATGCAAATTGATAATTCAATTGTCTGTTTGCAGTTCTCCAAAAATGTACACGATAAAGAGTTTAATCAAAGGAGAGACAGAAATAGAATTGAGAGAGGCAATTAAAATTATAACATTTAGAGCTGCCACTTAAATAGGAGCATACAGATTGTTGATGATGTCGACGTAATATTGTGTTCCGTACTAATCTATCACTTTTATCTGTTTAGTTATAAACGTATCGATGTGATGTGCACATTGTTAAACATGTGCTTGCCGTTCGAAGTTCGATACCTTGGCACATGCATCGAGGAGATCGGCAAGCGGGATTATAATGACCTGCGCGATACGGAGCACCATGCGAACAACGCCTCCGACGTGGCCGAACTGACGACCTCCAGCGTGACGGATAAACGCACGCGAAGAAAACTGGCTCTTTACATGGCGCTATTGCACTCCTGCAATTATGCCTGCGCGGTGATCCTGTATAAGAATCTGTCGAACCTCGATCATCAGGAGGTCACCAATCTGATAAATGGAACCACCTTTAATGCGGATGATCAACCTCTGGAAGAGTTGCTGCTGCTGTATACGATGGCACTGAATCATCCGGCCTTCACGTACGAG
>NW_021853535.1:196569-196870 GCF_003651465.1 Formica exsecta
GCAATATATTCCTTAAACTCCAGGAGGAAGAAGCTCGTCTGAATTTCTCAAAGATAAACTCTCCTTATAAACCGACACAAGTAATGTATGATATTCTATCTTTCCTTTTTTTTTCTTTTTTAACGAAAAAAGACAGTGACCAACATTTATGAAAATTGACATCTTTTTTCTTTCATTCACTGTGTTCCGTATTTTTTAAATCATTATTTTCCGGGAAAAATAATGATTGAAATTTTGTAGAATTATCTAATATACATCGATTTACAGTTATTGTCAAGTATAACATAAAGAATATATATAT
>NW_021853535.1:196976-207226 GCF_003651465.1 Formica exsecta
ATATATATATGATTTCATAATATTTTTAGAAAAAATTGTAAAAACTGTTGGTTATATATAAATGTGTACTACATATTTTGTGCACAAACATAATACATAATTTAAATTTATACAGGGTTGTACGCCATGTATGAGCACGAATGAGAGGCTAATGGAGCCTGAAATCCCGAATAGCTGTTTAATGCCGCCACCGCCGATGCAGTCTTATCATGGTACGCTATGTCTCACATATTTTAAATGTTTATTAAATTTAATGTTTGGAAGAAAAACATTTGACAAAATACAATTAGGGCTCTTGCATATAGGACGCGGCAAAGTCTACTATGTGGTAAGAAGCAACTTAGCTTCAACCAAGATCCCCCTTTTTTTGAGAATAAAATTTGATTGATTTTACTTCTGCATTTTTTAATTCAATTTTGGGATACAGTAACGTTTAATCGATCAATTAGGGCAAAAACAGCAAAAATTGTTTACTCAAAATTGTCAATTAAACAAAGCATTCGTACGAAGCATTCAATGAAATGTACCTTTACTTAATTATCTCAATACTTTAAATTTATTAAGGAGAATTAGTTACAATAATGTGTCAATAACATATCACATATTAGTAATTTTAGTTTGTATATATTTTTATTGTTATAATAGATCTATTTATATTTTATCTTAATATGATATTTTTTTGCCTTAAAAGGATGTTTAAAAATTGCTTTACAAAATCTCTGATTTTTTCGAATAAATTATTTTAAATAAACAATTATGTAAAATGTTTTCTGGAAAATATATTCTCATGTATATATACTGCAATAGTGAAAATCAATCATAAACAATTTAATCCTTTTGCAACCAAAAGTGCCACTATAATTATAATAGTTTTAAATTTACTATATTTAATATTATTTCCTATAAATAATATATAAAATATATAATAATAGATAAACTTATTTGTATTATAACGTTCTCTTTATCTACTTGAAATGCAATGAGATAAATTGTTTGTATTATAAATCTATGCACATTTTTTAAATTAAAAAATGCTTCAATATATATATTAACATGATATGATGTTTACAGGAGAAATTGCAATGAGGAATGCTATGGTCACTGGAATGCCACCCGGCCTCACGATACCTCCACCAGGATTATGTCTGCCCAGCCCGGAGCAAATGCCTATGGGATCTGGCGGTACTACCCAATATGTTCATCTCGGTTTCCCATCTATGAACCATATGCCGCCAGCGTGGACGGGTCAGGTTATGATGGGAAACCAGCTGATGTATCATACCGGCGATATGCTGGCTTATCCACCTTCTCCTTTAGTCAGCCGTCAGTCATCGCCGTCCCAATCACGATCCCCTAGTCGTAGCAATTCACCAATGGGTCGCGGCAGGAATAACGTCAATCCGCGCACTTCGTCCTCGCAAGTAATCCAGTCCAACTCGAATACCCTCACGACATCGTTGAGCGGCTCGAACAGTCAAACGAGTATCTCCGGCTCGAACGCTATCAATAGCAGCAACAGTAACAACAGTAGTAATAGCAGTAACAACAACAACAACAATTCTCTACCACCCCTACCAGCGCTCGGCGCAAGCAGAAGTCTTCCTAGTCAACAGCCGTTACTCCCGTCGTCGCGATCCATTCCTCTGCCTATTACGAGCACGTCGACCTTCTCTCGACACAACTCTGTCGACAACGCTTCGGCGACCCAATCGAAACAACCCCCGCCACCGCCACGACTCAGGTCGTCTAATTCCGGGGATTCTCTCCGGGAGACTCTAGGCAAGGAGATGTCGAACTTTAAGAGCAATCTACAAAACTTTTCTCTAGACGAAGTAAGCAAAACTATTTTTTTTGTACTGCTGCCGTCAGAATGTCGGACGCACAATTTATATACGTTCGCGTGTGTACAATTTGAAATTAAGTTATCCATATGTATGGATTACAGATCAATAGGTTGAGCGACGAAGATTTGAGGGACATCGGCTTGACATCGAACGCGGTAGGACAATTGAGGAGTATAGTCAAGAGTCAAACCAACGGCTTAAATCAGATTTCAGCGGATAAGAAGCTGGATAGTACTAGCAATATCACGCATCCAGTTACCGAGACGGTTGAGAATGAAGTAAGATTATATATAGAGTATATATCGTAATATATGGTAATCTACTTGAAGGATAAGAATTTCTCGGTTAATTCGAATTTATTTTTTCTTAAAGTCGAGAAAGAGATTTCTCGAGAATTTTCAAGTTTTAACTGAAAATAGAAAATATTATGCAATATAAGCTTCAGTTTTTATGCATTTTCTCTTGTTTTATTTTAAAGCTTTAAATATTTCTTTATTTAAAAAGATTTAAATTGTAAATGCGGTTTACATCACTATAGAATCTTGTAATTTGTAAATGAATGTCGTTTATCATGATGTTCAGCGTTTTATAAGTGCTAATATCATTTATTTCGTCATATAGGGTGTACCAAATATGGAGGTCTTGGGTGATAGCAGTAATTCAAGCGGGAAATCGATACCGTTACAACAAGAACAACATCCGACGATGCATAATTATCAAAATCATGTAACCACTCACAATGTACGGCGTTATCCCATGCCGTCGATAGACCCCGCGCCAATACAAATGTATCCTGCTCCGCCACAGATGTACACAGCTCCGAATTCATCATGTTATGCTTGTCTCACTGTACCAGTAGCTGGAATGCAAAATCGGTTTTCAAGGTATATACAAACTTTAATTAAAATCCAATGCAAAACTTAGAAAACATTTTAACATTGAAGAAGATACACACGTATGATAATGATGATCCTATTCTGAGACACATCGTACATTTCAGATGCAATGCTCAGCACATGTACTGCCTTGCGCAACTGCAAGCGCTGCGGCTCGATTCCGAAAACAGTCGACACTGTTCTCAGAGCAGTAGCTCCGACAGCACCGGTAGCAGATCACCCCCGGAAACGCCGCCAGCTGCGCCGTGGGTTGGCAGCGACAATAACAATGTCGCACCGTCTGTCACAGATCACATGAATTCGGTGCATTCGGCGCCGCCCCCGCATATCGCATCGACATCGACGTCCCAACAGTCGATGCAGTCATCGGTGCCACCGGAGAGCAGACAACTCCCCAGAAAGAATCCGCGCACGATGCGACAAAAGAGCCAGGGGATGCTAAACGGGATCGGGAACAACGGGAACAACGGTGGACCGCCGAGTCTACCACATTGCGTCTCCTTCCCAGGACCACCGACGCATTCGCAGCTTGCGTATCTGCCGCACGGTCACGCTTTCCCGGCCGCGCTGCGGCCCGGTAACAGCGGTATTTACTCCAACTTCTTGCACGGTCCGTCCGCACGACCAGCTTACCCGTACCAGCCGAACGGCGAGATCATGTATTCGTACACGGGACATCCCGCCACCGCGTCCGGTAGTACTCCACCGCCACCGCCAAACGCGGCGGCTGCCGCGACGCCGGTGCAAGCGTCGTACATGCCGCCTACGTCGGTGGTGACGTACGCGACGGCGGCGGTGATCCCACCAACGAAGATCTCTTGCTACAATTGCGGTAGTAATAGTCACCTCGCGGTAGACTGCAAGGATCAGACAATGGAGGACCTCACGAAGAAAGGTACGTCCTCCTAATGCAATTGAATGCATTATGTTAAGCGTGAAAAAAAGGCTTTTCGTAAACTACGCTTCTGATTTGTCTTATATGTATAACAAAACTTTACTGTTTTCAAACTAATTCCAGTGAACTTTATCTCGACAAGATTTTAACTTAAGCCTTAGTTACTGTATAAGATAACTAATATTCAAAATTAAAAATTTACATGATACGATGGTACAAAAAGATTATAGATAAGAAAAAAGTTGTTTAAAACTGATAAAAAAATAGAATTGATCTGGGATACTGGAAATCTTCATAAATTAGTTTAATATTTATAGCGTTTTTTTGGGGGGGGGGGGGGAATTATTTTCTTATAGTTGATTGCACACTTGTATGGCACATAAGTACTGAGTGCAAGTTTGTATCGTTCACGAATTGTCACAAAAGAACACGAAATCCTTTTAATTTCAGCCCAGTATCGACTGGATTATACAATAATGAAGCAGCCCGGGGAATGCCCGAGTTCCGACAAGTGATCCCCTGCCACGGACCACTCCGCTACCACTCATTACAATGATCACCGCCACTATGACCGCAACTATTGCCATCATCGTCATCACCAACACCATCACCACCACCAAAAACAACACCGCCACCACTACCAGCAGCAGCACCATCACTGTCATTCTAATTATTACCACCAGTATGTCACCAATGTGCACCGATCTAAGGACAAGACGTTGCGAGATGACGACCGCTACCGTTCCTCATTTCAGTTCTCGGTAATTTTTCTCAACGTCCTATCATATAATCACGATAACGATGACGACGCTAATGCTGACGCTGACGATGACGGTGACAATGACGCCGATGCCAAGCACGACAGCGACGAAGTTTTTCTAACCGAGAACGTTTCGCGATTCACGGTACCGGGTACATCTTTTGCAAGTTCTTATGTATGATAGTGTGATTGCAAAGTAATTTAATATTGTGTAAAAATAGGTTGTAGTAGTATATTGTGTACAAAGGAAGAGCAAAGGCGAAAAAAAAAAAACACGAGAAATAATCGAGAGACCGCGCCATACACACTGGAACACAATGTCTTGTCTGTGTTTCTTTTATCGTAGGACACCGTTTCGAGAGGTTTTTGGGTTTAAATAATGACTCGCGTCCTTCTAGTAACATACACATCTGTGAGCTACTTATCGCTGTGACTCCCAATCTCTGCAGTGGTCTCCTATCCTCCTTCCTCTGTATCCCCAAATTGTTCTCTTAACTATTAGCTGTAAGAGAACATGCGAAGAATGGATAAAGAATACATTGTGCTGTAAACAGGGGTAAGGAAGCGAGAATTATATGAAATTCGACTATATTTAGCAATCAATACTTTTACTTCTACTATGTCTATGCTATTATTATTATCACTACTATTAAACTACATTACTTCTACTATCGCCCCTGGGCTCTACGACATTTTTATGTATATATATTTTTCTCAATTCTTATACGCGCGATGAATTGATAATGACGTGTGAAAAGAAAAAGCGTATAATATATATGTGAGATAGACATGTTATTTTGTGTGTGTGTGTGAGTGTGAGTGAGATGAGTGAGTATGTGTGTACGTATGTCGCGTGCGTATGTATCTATGTGTACATGCGAGAAAGAGATAGAATGCAAGAGAAAATGAAAGCTAAACGGAAGAGAAAGGGAGAAGATGAAAGAGGCAGAAAAAATAGAGAAGAGTGAACAAGAAACCAAAAGTGTTCGATCATCTAAAGCCGTCGTTGCGCTCCTATGTATGTTTGTTCCGCGTACGCGTGTGCGTGAATGTATAAAAAAGCACGCGCGAAATATATATTATATATTTTATATATATATGCGAATATATAAAAAAAATATATATAATATATAATATATATTTCATAATTATACATATGTCTGCTGCTCACAATTCGTTTCTTATCTTACTGATAGCTGTAGCTAGACGACGATTCTCATATTATTATTATTTATACACGAGTAGTCATGCGATTGCACGTGCATTTGAAACTATTTTATACGACTTTTACGACCGATCACCGGTGTCTTTGAACGCGAAATCAAGCGTAAAGTCTTTTTTTATGCGTTTGATTGCAACAACATTAGTGTGATTAAGCGTGGTTAATCTCAATCTTTTTTCCCCCCTTTGTACATCTGTGTATTTCTGTCTACATTATAGAATTATTATTTAAAACAGGAGAATCAAGAGCGATTTTTTCCGCGCTGTTAACATCTTGAGAACTGCAGATTCTTAAGAAGCACAGATTCTTATGCAGAT
The DNA here is from genome assembly GCF_003651465.1 of Formica exsecta. Classification (NCBI taxonomy): domain Eukaryota; kingdom Metazoa; phylum Arthropoda; class Insecta; order Hymenoptera; family Formicidae; genus Formica; species Formica exsecta. The sequence goes on from NW_021853535.1 coordinate 202,911, forward strand.
TTCAAGATATTTTCAGATTGGATCAACAATGAGATATACAATGCATTCTACACTTCAAAACTAAAAATACACAAGTTTTATTCCTTCATCCTTTCTTAAGACATTATTTATGGAATCTTTCATTTAGTTTTTAAGCTAATATAGAAGTGTATAATACATCTGCGCGCTTTGTGACATAAGTTTGAAAACACAATTTTCCTGGTAACATACATTATGCGAGTTTTGATTTAATAGCGGGAAACCAAATTAATTAACCAAAGCTGCAACACACTGGTTGGTGCAATGGATTTTTTTTTAGAGAAAAATGCGCAGGATAAAGCTGAAATATATGAGTAAAACGTGGCAGCTAACTAGCAAAAAATTGCTGATGCATTTAAAATTGATTTTTTCCAACAAATACAATACATAGCTGGAACTCTTTGCACATGAATGAAGTCGGATCTTGAGAACGAAAATTCTTTCCGCCTCACGAAAAATCATAAATATATATTTTTTCGTACGAATGGTAGTAGTGAAAATGGTAAAAAAAAAAGTAAGAACAAAGTATACAAACTTGCAAGACAGCTAAAAAATATTAACTATATAGACAGAAACCTGAATAAAATAGGGAATATAGGAGGGAAAATTATGGGGGAAATGATTTAAATGTTATTATATACAGCGGTGGTGAAAAGTAAAAAAAAAAAGAAATATTGGACATCTTTTGAAAAATATATAAAATCCGATTTTAATTATTTTTGAAATAATCGTAAAACACACTCGTTATTAACGCAAAATCTTACGTAAGATGAAATCAAACTACACCGGCTGTCATGAATGATAGGAAAGAACCGAATCAAATAAATTTCGTGTGTTAATGTAATGCCTTTTGTTTAATTATCATAGGTTGCTAGTAAAATATCACTTATTCTATAGCTGTGCAAACAATGTAATGAAGTAATATTATTCTGTCATTTTATTATTTTCATTTTTCATTTTTGCATTACTGCAATCTGCGGACAACAAATTGAAGCAGGGAAGAATTAAAAAAAGTATGTAGAATCAAATGTCCGCCGAGGTTTTGTGACTTGTAAAAAGCTGCAATTTTTCAGTCGATTTGGGATTCGCATTTTCTGTTTATTATCGTAAATGCATTTTCATTAAATCTTTTTTATAACATTGCAACAAAATTGCTTATTAGAAGCGCGATACACCAAAATAGAGACGCTTAGCACTAATCAAAGATTTAATGTGTTTTAACGAAAAATTAAGATAGAATTTAAAGATAATAATTGCCTTTTTTTAAAAAAAAAATTATGTTTATGTACAATCTCTGACTTTAATTTCAATGATGGATTCTCTGATGAATTTCGAGTCGATTTTTTTTAAATCAAAATATCTAGACATCGATAATTTCCAAGTTATGAGAAATTAAAAAAGAAATTTTTGGCAAATTAAACTTTAGAGGGGAGATCAAATAGACAATAAACTCGCATTCTTTATTACTCGCATTATTTATTTCAGATATATGTTATGTTAATACAATTTTTATTTGAAGCTTAAGTTACAAAGATAAATTATATTGTATATAAATTTGCGAGAAATGTGTAACGATGATTTTTCTCTGAACATTTTTGTTAAGAAAAAATCGACTACAATTTGATCAGAGAATTCATCATTAAAATTAAGTTGTGGAACGTTTTGTATATCCGACTATATTATTATAAGTTCTAAAAAAATGACATATTTTTTATTTCCGTATATATTTCTTCTTGATTGTAATTCTTTGATTGCTAAAATTTGGACAGCTTATATCTTTCTTTCTTGCCACAATCATGCGATAAATACTCGTTTGACAATTTACGGAAAAATTGGTCATAAATCATTCGCACTCACGTATAAAAAGAATCAATGAACACATTAGCAAATTCACTTTTCAATTTTTGATTATCTTGTTTCTTTAAAATTATTGTCTAGATACCAAATGTTCTTTGATACCAGAAATCAAATTAGAAAAAATGGCGATTGTTTGAAAATCAATGTATTGTATAAGAATTATTTAACATTGAACGTTAAAAATATTTGATGAATTCAGTTTGAAAGATTTAAACTGATAATGGAATCTTGAAGTATATATTTATTTGGACGAGACTCAAATATTATCAAGAGAGATATTTAATACTATAAAAAAAAAAAAAAAAATGGAAACAAAGTATGTATAGTCTAGTATCAAGTGTAAAATATCATGTCAAATGTTAGCTATATTAGGAAGGATTTATTTTTCACTCGCACTTATTTTAGCTTATAGAATTTGTGACTGGAAGGTACATGCAGGGTTGCATGCATTTTTTTGTTTTCGCATTTTAAGTAAATATTTCTGCAAAGGAAAATTGAATGGTCGCAAAATGCCATTCCTGGAAAGACGTTGGCTCTAACAGGTGCTTGTTGCTAAAACTGGCACCGGATTTTTTAAAAGATTGGGCATTAGACGTTGCAGTTCCTGTTACTGTTAATAATCTTTTTCGAATACTTAAATGTAATTATATTCCTGTAAACGTGATTATATATATATATTATTGAGAATATCTAAATGTACTTTATATGTCAACTAATAATTTCTTTGCTCGCTAAAATCCTTTTTTACTATAACATTTTAAAAGATTAGATACGTAGAAATTAGACACACATAGATGATAGAAAGCGAAATAAAACTTGCGGATTTAAATTTTTTATCGATCTGCAAGATGACCAGCAATCTTTTTATTTTAGAAAAGCAAAAGTTAGTTAAACGACGAATTAATTGACGAAAAAATCTGGCAATTTATATTATTACTTTATAATAATAATAAGTATCATGCAAATACATTTTTCCTACTTTTAGAACATGTGACTTTAAATTTGGCTTTATAAGCAACTAAATGTTTATAAAAAATTGTGATACGATATAAAAATATATAATATATTATGGATAAATTATATATTAAAAGAAATCAATATGCAATTTTCATGTGCAAAGACAAATAAGTTACCGCAAAAATATATTCCAGATTAGCTACATGTTCGTGTCGGACAGAGTTAGGTTTCAGGATTAATTTTGTAAAAATATATAATTTTCTCTTTCTCTCAAGAAAATTTTAAGATTTTCAAAAATGATCTATTTTTTATAATATTGAATTTTTGCAGAGCAGGAAGAAATAAATAAGCGGATATAACAGATGAATACATTTGTACCAAAAACCACGAATCTGATATGAAAGACAATGTTAAAAAAAGTTAAAAAAAGTTTTACTTTCCCGGAAAAACAAAAGCACATTATCTAAAAATTTGAACAATGATTTTTCGCGAAAGAATCCGCGAATTTGTTCGATAAATTTTCGATTTATTATATTTATATACGACATTTTATCAACGACTACTCAATTATCACCGGATATAATTATATATATACAGCTGTGTCGCCACCAATCCATAGCTTTTTTATATTCAGTGTGTAACGAAAAGATTTAGATGAAGATGATCAGTTATCAGGTCTCATAGAAGGATAAACGACCGATATCCATCCCTAAGATTGCTTTGATTAAACTCGCAATTTATTAGGTCGCCAAATCATTCTCTTTATATTACGTATAATTAGATATCGTTCAAAATTAATTATTCCAAAATTAATAATTACTTTCGTTAAGATTAATGATAATTGCATGTGCATTCTATGTGCTTAGAACAGCTAGCAATAATAATAATATAATGCAAGAGGACGTATCATCGCGCATTCGAGCATATATTTCTAGCTTACTAAGCGTTACATCGATATGCATTCGTCGAAGGACATCGTCACGTATAATCGCCGAACGATAGTCGCCTGCTGCAGCTGAAAGATCGGAGCAGGAAGAGCTCGGCTATCGCGGACCGTCATTCTCTCTCGGGCTACCGCGTGCTCCACGTGACCCCTTATCTCTGCTTCTCTGGTACCCCTCTCTATCTCTTTAACATTTCCCTTCCCTTCCCTCTCTCATCTACATCCGCCTACTATTTACGAGAGACTTGAAACACGCATACGCGAGTCTGCTGCGCATCGCGTCGCGATGTAAGCCACTCCGCCGCGAGTGGTCGCGTATATCATGGGACGACAGGGTCGATCGAAAGGGCGAAACTTGTGGGGAAGATGGAGGGGGAGGGGAAAAGAGAGAAGGGTTGGGGAAGAGTGGCGGAAGAGGATCGCGTCGCCACTCCGCCGCGAGTGGTCGCGTATATCATGGGACGACAGGGTCGATCGAAAGGGCGAAACTTGTGGGGAAGATGGAGGGGATGGAGGGGGGAGAGAAGGGTTGGGGAAGAGT
>NW_021853535.1:212575-215713 GCF_003651465.1 Formica exsecta
ATCACGGTGGTGGTCGGCCGCCATTGCCAGCGGAGCCACCTGGTTGCGGATCCGCGACGAGAAGGGGATGCAAGGGGGTTTGCGCGAGAGGGGTGGTTAAGGAGAAATCGCGTATTGACGCGTCTGCGTGGTCACGTCGGCGCCGTAAAGGGTGCATCGTGGAGGGGCGGGAGACCCTGGTGGTGACGCGGAAGGTGGTGGGAAGTCGAGGGGGAGAGAGGGAGAGGGAGAAGAAGAGAGAGAGAGAGAGAGAGAGAGAGACGTACGCGCTCTGAAAAGCTCTCTTGGGCCAGCTTCGATCGCTCAATATATTCCAACCCCTCGCCGGACGGGAGCGCCCGAGAGCAGCGCGGCTCCTCCAGAGACGGGGGCACGACGACGAATCGACCATTCCTTCCTTTGCGCCCTCGCCCGCGGAGCTGTTCGATCGCGGTCGCTTGAGCGTCGTTCCGGAGGAGCGCCGGAGGAAGGAAGTCCTCAGCCTACGAGAGGGATCACAGGACGCGCGCGCGCGGGCTGGCAGTTGGCGTTTTCTGCTCTCGTTCGTCTCTTAAACAGAAATTCCGCCCTTTTTTTCCTCACCCATCGAGAACTCACCCTTTCCCTATTTATCTCTCTATCTCGCGCGCGGTTATCCATCGGGAATTCGTCGTCGTATAAAGCGAGATGGAGGGCAAGAAGGTCGAGCAGTATTACATGCCGCCGCCGAAGCTCGGAAAATGGGAGGGTTTCCGGGTCTTCGTCTGGAACTCCGAGACGGGACAGTTCCTGGGGCGCACTGGCGCCAGTTGGGGTGAGTTCTAAGTATTTTTTGTAGAGCGTTTAATGTATGTCACATAGCTCGCGTTCCACATTATTGAGTCCTTGTGCCTTCCCGACCCGCCCCTCTCTTTATCCGCGAGATCATTTCCCTAGAAAGACAAAGTATTGACTTTAATTATTAAAATTCGATTAATCATAATGTTAGTTAAGACGTTGTTCTATGTCGTAAAGCGACGATGGAGTGTATAGAGTCGTGAAAAATTCTATGACGTAAGAAGGTATGAATACGTTGGAAAAAGTATTAGGTCATAGACGGTTAGACATTTTTGCATTTGATACCGCCGTTGCACAGTAGTTTCATTTTATACTTGAAAATATATTCTTAAAAGAATATATTTTCAAGTATAAAAAGTTATTTATATATAAAACTAATGTGGCTTTGATTAATCCGTGCATGGAAGTAGATTGAGTCGAGAAAAGTGAATTAACTACATATATAAAAAGAATATTACGTTATTTCTTTTTTATATTAATTTATATTTATATCGTCTTTTATTTCATCCGTAATAATTAAGTAGGTAAAAAGAGATTACAAATATTCTATATATTCTATTGACATTTTATATTACGACACAATTATGGGATGTATATTTGTGAATAAAATTATTCGAATCATTTTTTAGACTAGCATCATATTTTTAGCTTTTCTTATAGAAGTATAGTGGACACTCTATATATAAAACGTCCGAAACAATGTATTTTTAGCATTAAAGTCTAAGCAAGATAGCGATAGATAGATCAAATATATTAGAACTAGACATTTATGGAAATATAAAATATTAAAAAAATTATTTTATTAATTATTATTAATCTCTCACACGTGTAATAATTAATACTTTTCCATAATTTTTCATTTTAATTCTCTTCGATCCAATCTCACTTCCTTTGAATTACGTTGGAATTAGAATCGAAAGAAAATTGACATTAATGCAATTTTTGCAAACTTTCGAATAAAAAAAATAAAAAAAAGACACGTACTTAACTGTCAAAGTGATACTTTGACATATTAAGTTGATGACTTTATATATGTCTTCATTATTATGTATTTTTTTTTATTTTAGCATGTTATATTTTTATTATAAAAGTTGATGAAGTGATATTTTTAATAATATTAATTTTAGAGAGAAAGAGTGGGGGAAAAGTTTCAATTGATACGAGTATCAAAGGTTGTATCTGCCTAAGAGAGTCTCTTATTACGTAATAATACATATACATATATAAAAGATAATTGTGTTTACGCCGACTATTGATGGTAAAACTACGTGCTGGTGTATCATATATTTTGAAAATTTTATCATTGTTTATTATTATATCAATTTTTATTTTTGCAAAAACAACGACATTTAAAATAATTTAATGTGCATGAAAATCTGAATTCACACATTACAATATCCTATAATTATGACAAGTTTATTTAATTTGAAATTAAAATTTGTCATTATGGTTGTTTATAAATATCAACGTGCATATTAACATATGTCTGTTTAATTTTACAAACAAATCCAATTTGTAATAATAATATTGAAATATTTGTCCACAGAAATTTGCAATATAGAGAAAATATATAAATAAAAGTTGCACATCGAGATTTATCATAATTAGCATTATTCTTTGAAATTGATACGAGATTTTTATTCTTCGATTGTTACTATTCGGACTTTTGCTCTCTAAAAATGATTATCAATATTACTTTCTAACATTCAGTATTGAAATTCGCTTATATATTAATTAATATCCAAAATTAAATCGTTAAAAATTATGTAATTTACATTACATGCTTTTTTAGTTCAAACATGAATTAATTTACAACTTCAAATAACATCGTGTCTTGATATCATGTTATACAAAACATGTACAGAGGCACAAAATTTATCCAACGGCGAGCTGGTTATGTAAGATGTAAGACATAGGTTCCTCAATCGGAAGTTATACATGGCGTTTTGCATTGCATTGTGCATATTATTATTTACTGATCGTGAAATATACAGTGATCCAAAAAAAAGTTGCAAAAAAATTCGGAATACACTTTAATTGAAATTCAGATCCAACTATTCGTTCGTTTGATTACGTTATACACTGTTTATGAAAATTAAGTAGTAGTCTAGAAATTAGAGAAAGAAGAGAGAAGATCCCTTTGTTCGTTTTATTTTTATTTTAAATAATTTACATAGACTAAAATTTTTTTTTCCTGTATGTATTGAGATAACCTTCAGGCTGGCTTACATGTCAATGATATGATATATTAGTCAGGCGGAAAATGGTTTTAACATAGAAAATTGTTACTGTCTGCATATGTACGCAATATATATATATATA
>NW_021853535.1:215902-216801 GCF_003651465.1 Formica exsecta
ATATACGTAACTAAATAGGCGGATAAGAGATATCCCCGCTAAATCAGCACTCTGTTGATGGAAATCACATTTATCATACAAGGTATTTCTCGTTTACTTTGCCATGCCCCTGTATATATATATATATATATATATATATATATATATATATATATATATATATATATATATATATATATATATATATATATATATATATATATATATATATATATATATATATATATATATATATATATATATATATATATATATATATATATATATATATATATATATACAGGGGCATGGCAAAGTAAACGAGAAATACCTTGTATGATAAATGTGATTTCCATCAACAGAGTGCTGATTTAGCGGGGATATCTCTTATCCGCCTATTTAGTTACGTATATCCTGTTTTGATAAGCTAGCGTTTTTGCGGCGACGTTATATTGCATCTTATTTTCCACGAAAAGTTTCATATACGTAGCAGTATTCAAACTTTCTTTTTATTTCGATATCTTACATAATCATCAATTAAAAATAAAGCTGGTTTCTGTTTTTAATTTGCAATAAAATATCTTGTCAGTTTTCTTTTTGTTTTTAAATAAAAGATTTGTCCTTCTTTTCTTTTTTTAAATTAAAATAAACCAAAAATTTTAATTTCACAAATCTTTCACTAAAGTTAATTCTACGTGCAAGTAATTCAAAATAATTTATTATTCAAATTTCTGGATATATAAACATCTAATTTAGTTTAATACATGAATTAATTACATTCAAAATAATTTTTATTAAGATCAATTAAACGTTTTCTGATAATTTTTTGCATATGGATTTAATGTTTTGTTTTTAATGTAATTATATATATGTATATCTAATTAATAACATATATATATATATATATATATATATATATA
>NW_021853535.1:216880-229988 GCF_003651465.1 Formica exsecta
AATTACAATATACATAAAAATTATGCATGATACAAAATTCTTTATGATAATGATACGTTTATAGTTAATTACTGCTATTATTTACTATCTTGGTTTGAAGTTTCTTAACAGAATTTAATGAAATCACAGTTTGTGGCTTCCTTCGTCCGCGTGTTGAAAGAATGCAACCTCACTGGACTTCCGTTGTTCTATTTTCGTTCAGTCGCTTAAGATTGGAGCAGAAAGAAATATACATGAGCAAGAGACTTTTGATAGGGTGATTTTTTAAAATAATTGACGGGCTCTTTATCGCGCGGTCGAATAAAAGACACATTGTGATTTCGAGATGGAATTTTCTCTAAATTCTTCAATATTTTACTTTTTATTATATATTATTACATATAATAAAGTATTAATTCCTTTATTTCGCATAGCTGTAGACACATTACAGCCTTATCGTATATTTTCTCTCCTACTGTCTTTCTCTCTCTCTCTTTAGTTTGCTTTATTGCTATTTGTCTATTCTCCTTCACTCTTCTGTTGAGGTCGATCGACTTCCGCCGAAATCAATACGAACCGTCTCCGTTACCATCTCACAGAGAAATGGTATGGTCTGATTTCTATACTGGATAGCGTTAGCGTCTGCGCAAGCTGATTTTTCTCGCCGAATGTCCTACATACGCGTTCGATCCTGCAGATCTTCCGGAAAACATGAATATAAATTCTTTTATATTAACCTTTCAGTAACGAGATCTGTAATATTTTCGCGTGGATATATATACACATATGTATATTGCAAATTAGCTCAGTTAATTAGTAAAGGCGTTATAATATCGGAGCAAGATACTAATGGCCTACTTGACAACAGAAACATAGCCGGCTCGCGTCGTCGCATTCGGTACTGCGTCGATCGATATCTTGAAAAAAGCCATGGAAATGTTACGTTGCCGTAGTGACTCTGTAATGACGTGCGCTCACTAATATAAAGAATCAATCGCTTGTATATTATTATAGAAAGTTGATCACTCAACTCCAGCATTAATTATATATCATTTTAATATAACGCATATATGCAATATTACTTAACCAATAATTGCATTATTTAAAACAAAATTGAGAATCTCTTCTAGTGAACTTGACAGCAGTACTCAATATTTTTTGTATCAATAAAACAAAACCTGATTTAATTATAATTATAATTATATATATATAATGCTTCAAATCAAAGATGTCAACTATAATCATATGGTTATAATATAAATTTACATTTTTGGGGAAACTTATAATAAATAGGCTATGTTACTCTTTTTGTGATTTATAGAGATTACATTATTCTATTAAAGATTATATTATTATATTATAATTTTGAAATTATTATATTAAATTAACACACATAAAAATATTTATGTGTGTCTTTGAAGGAATAATTATCATGAGAGCAAGTGTTTAAAAAATTTGTACTAAATAAAGAAATCTTATTTTTACATTTTTTCAGAGTTCTTTTTACGTTTCTCATATCGGAAAAGATATTGATACAGTATAATTGTTTATAGCGGATGCAAATTAACGAGAGATAAATGGTATGTTCTAAATATCGACGAACACATGTTCGTAATTAATCAATAATTATTCGTGATATTTAGTTATAACGTGAATATGTTGGGATTTAACGATGTGATTATGGCTTGACGCAGGCTTTATACGATTAAGCAAATGATCGTTCATCATGTTATTGTATATGCGAAAAGACGTTACTGATGATAGAATCAATCAGAAAATGATCCATCATTTAAAAAGAAGATTCGCATCAATGTCTTTCCTACAATTGGTAATCGATTTTCTACTTGAAAAAGAAATATAAATAATTCTGCATTTTATATAAATAATTGCATTTAATATAAATAATTCTGTATATCTGCATTTTATAAACAATTTTATTTAAAAAAAAAATTAAAGAAAAAGGATTGGCTGTTACTCATTTAAGTACAAGCGAGAATTACAATTATAATCGAACAAAATTTTTAAATAATTCAGGCTCATAAAAATTTCTTTTAATTTTGAGTAAAATCTGTAAAGAATCATAAAGAAAAAGATTAGAAAATATGTAATTTATTTATTTCATTTCTAAAAAAAATGTGAATTTATAACCATGTGATTGCATCCAACATCTTTGATTTAGAGAACGATTTCTTTCAGGCTTTGCTGTGCGTGCGCAAGTATATATTCAGTCAATGATTTGTATAACAAACGCATGGCATCGCTTACCCAATATCAATTCAGGCCAATTAGACGTCGAGTCATAATTGTCTCAGTGCTTCAGCCTTCGACCGTAGCAACAATAGAAATTACGCTGCTAAAACAATCAATTAGACTTGACGTTAATCCTAAACCAGGAATATAGCCTATCATATATATTCTAAATATATTTCTATTCTTTATTAACTCTTTCTCTTTCTCTCTCACTCTAAAAACCAAATATTACATTTTTTTTTAAAGTCAATTTTTTTTGTTTTTATATAAATCTCAAAATAATCCATTATTTTAAAAATTACAAAAAAGGTTAGAATTTTACATAATAGATTTATAGTAATTGACATAATAATAAAAAAATGTATGGGTAATTACAGATCGTGTAATACAAGATATGCATGGTTAAATGCGATTCATTGTTATGTAATAAAATGGCTTTCATGTATTTCGAATAGTTTCGATCGATTTTATAGAATTAGCCTTGAGACACTTTACCATGCGATGTACAAGAAACGAGAGCTCCGTAATCCAAGCCACTCGACGCATCATCTCCATTATTAACCGGATTCTCAAAACGCATTATTCTGAAAATACATTATTTCAGTATTCGCAGAATAAAAGAACATTTTTTTTTTATGCGAAGAGTGCGTGTCTCGTATAGAATTGTTATCTCAAACTGCTTCGAATAGGAGTTACGTAATACAATTATCCTAAAGAAAAAATATTAGCTAATATTAGTATTTTCGATAAAGAATACGTGTCATTTAGCATGTATTGTAATATACCTGCCATGTGTTCAAAGCAAAAAAATTTTTCAACAAATAATTTATTCTTCAGAAATTGATAAATAATCTTTGTAAATGTATTTTGATTATTAAAATTTAATAATTTAATAATTTAATAATTAAAAAAAATTAAAAAGAATTACAATACATCAAAACATCAAGATACGTCGTTTTCCAATTAGTGATTTAACTTGTAGATTTATTTCGAACTTGATGATTAAATAAATATTTTAATAAATAAGCAATGAATAAATACACATATCCTTTGAAAAAAGATTAGAAAATTTTACATTATGATATTTAGAATGTTTTGAGCTAAAGAAATACATATATTCGTTAATTTCACCGAATTTCGAAATATAATTAATTCCCTTTTGAATCCATAATTTAAGAACGTTATGACTCACGTAACTAATTATATTTTCAGCTAAGATTCTGCTGTTCTACGTAATTTTCTATGCCGTCCTATCCGGCTTTTTCGGCGCGATGCTGGCTGTGTTCTATCAAACTCTGGATCCTAACGCGCCCAAGTGGCAGCTGGACAACTCACTGATTGGCAGCAACCCGGGTCTCGGTTTTAGGCCTATGCCTCCTGAAAGCAACGTCGAAAGTACATTGATCTGGTACCAGGCCAGCGATAAGGGTAATTATCTTCACTGGACCAAGGAGCTGGACAGATTTTTGGCAGGTGAGCAAAAAATACTTGAATACAGCACAATCTCTATGATGTATACTTAATACATTTACTCAAAATCAGATATTTGTTAATTAACGAGCAATTTGGAGAATTGATATATGATTTCTGAAATATAATTTATCGTGCAATGCAGGATATGAAAAAACGGCCAAAAATCGCGAGCAGAGAGTGATCTGTGATTATAACAGACCAGCACCACCAGGTAAAGTTTGCGACGTAGATATGACTGATTGGGGACAATGCACGAAGGAAAAGGAGTATGGCTTCCAAAAACCCGCACCTTGCATTTTCTTGAAACTGAATAAGGTTTGTGTACACACTTTCTTATGATTATCCACCGGATTTTTGATAAAACTTTTAAAAGTAGCCAAAACGTCAAGGAACAAGTCATTCTTGTTTTTCATTTTTTAAATAAGCATTTTTTTATGATGGTTTCATCTAATGCCATGTGCGTAGGCATAAGCATTTTAAATATATCCAGAATGATCGAATGTTGAGTTTCTCAAGATAAATAATTATAAATAATTAAGGATAATGTATATAATTAGAAATAATGAAGGATATATTTAAATATATATAATTTTTAATAAATTTCAAAATTTTATTATTAGTTTCTGTATTTTTATATGACTGTTTTTTTCTCAGAAAAAATGAGAAAATGAGTTTTCAAAAATTTAGAAGATTACATCCTATTTTCCCTTTCTTAAGGATAGATTTTATATTTAAAATTGCAAAAACGATCGAAAAAGAGAGAGAGAGAAAGAGAGTGAAATGTAATAAAGTATTTGATATTTATTTCAGATTTTCGGATGGATGCCGCAATATTTTAACGATACGAAAAATCTGCCGGATTTAATGCCAGCGGATCTTCAGGATCATATCAAACAAGAAGAAATGAACAGTGTCCACAGACTGGACACTGTCTGGGTGTCTTGTGCTGGTGAAAACCCAGCCGATGTGGAGAACATGGGACCGATTCAATATATTCCGCGCCGCGGTTTTCCCGGGTATTTTTTCCCATTCAGAAATACCCCGGGATATCTGAGCCCCCTTGTAGCTGTGTTCTTCGAAAAGCCCAAGTGTACGTTTACAAAATTCATTTGATACAAATGAAACACAACTAAAGTACAGTAATCAATCTGAATGTTTAAAGATCGAAGAATTTTCGTTTAAGAGTATTTGTAAATTCTATGAATGAAGTAATTAACATTCATCGGTTTTGTATTTATAGACGGCGTGCTCATCAATATCGAGTGCAAGGCATGGGCGCACAATATCATCCACGACAGATTCGAGAGACGCGGCTCGGTACACTTCGAACTGATGGTGGACTAAGCCCGGTCACTTCGGCCAATCGTCAGATCACCATCGCCACCAACCGCGTCCAAAAAGTAGGAAGCCGCAAGAGAGTAGAACAGAGAGAAGACGTTTCCTTTTTTTCTTAACCCGCCCTCGTTGGCCGACCGCGATCACACCCCGTATACCATCCGGTTTTCTCTCTGCCGACGATACCGCCCCGGATCAGCCTTACTTCTTCTTCATCCACCATCATTTCTTCATCAGCTCATCGTTTGTTCATCATACTTACAACGATCGCGACAGCGCTGTCGATCCGTCATGTCAGTCGTCAAGAGAGAGAGAGAGAGAGGGAGAGGGAGAGGGAGAGGGAGAGAGAGAGAGAGAGAGGGAAAAGAGCGAGAAAGAGACAAAAAAAAGACAAGAGAGAGGAAAAAAATTGCATCCATGAGAAAATAAACTCGACTACATCAATCGAGGTGCACAAAAAAAAAAAAAAAAAGAAATTGAATCGGGAAGAAAGAAAGGGGAAACGAACAATCCCGCACAAATGCCGGGCGGTATCTTGTCTTATTTCTGCCAGGATTGTGTCATCGAGGAGTGATCTCGACCATCGACGGCTAAGTCGATCGTTCGCAATACTCGATCCTCACGCGCGCGCGAGAGAGATTCTCTCCTTTTAGTTGAAAAAAAAAGAAAACTCCCCACCGAGACCGTTTTCGATTAGATCTTTTAAACTTTTTCCGTCACATACCTACGTTCCTTTTCACGATGACGAGCTTGGCCGATGACTTCTCACGGCACTGCGAATGATCGATGATGATTCTAGTTCTTAGCCATGTAGCATGTATCATAGATTAGTGTTTTCTGCCCGTCACGCGCTACTATACATCTTGATATGTCGATACGTTAAAATTCTTGGGCTGTTTAACGAGAGAGGAATGACACTCGCGGTGAATTCTAACGGGAGACGGCAGGCACAAAGGGGTACAAGTACAGGCTCAATTGAACAAATTGTCATCGAGAAATATAAACATAGCATGTGACGTTATTAAAGATTATGAGCAGTGCTGAGATTTGGTTCCCCCGAATAAATTAGTCACAAATGACACGAGACTGTCAACCGTCAATGTCTATCGCAATGTTGAATGAGATTACAAATTATGTGCGAAATCACCATGTGTGAAATTTTCCGGTATTGATAATAACTTAGGTAAACTACCTTACGAAAAATGTATAAAAAATTCTTTAAGAATTTTTTTGTTCCTGTTGAGGTATCATCGAAACGCGGTAAAGTACTTCAGTTAGTTTGAAACTAACGCTAGTTTGGCGAGAAAAATACATTTTTATTTTGATAAATAATATAACCCAGCTGCTTGTTTGACACGTCACGTTTATAGCGTAGCACAGGTCGCAACATTGATCAGAATTCTATTTCTATCATTGACCGTAAAAGCTGTAAAATCGTTTGCGATATGCGTGTTGCGTTATGGTTGTGCGTTGTATGTTAACAATTGTTACTTGTATTCCTTTGTTTTGGATACTTTCAATTAAGCGTTACAAAAATAAGAGAGTTATTATATTGAAATCTTTGCTATGAAGAGTACGATGAAAGAGTATTTACCAAAGAAATGGATATTAAGAGTTTTGATCGGCGAAAGCGATCGATGGTTATTGTCCCAATCAATAATATGTTGAATGTGTATGATGATCTATGATTCTATATGATGCATTTTTCATCCAATACTGCAATCTACGGAGAGACACACACAGATTTGCAGAATCTAGCATCCATCGATTTTTAAGATCGTAAACACTCGGATCTATAAACTCTTGGACTGGAAACTCTTTTGAATTGTTGGATTATTAAAAATGTATCTTAAATAATATTGTAAAAATATGTTAAATCATATTATGGACGTATAATCAAATCAATTAATAAACAAATTAATTAATAAGTTCTATATTCAACAAGAATTTGTGTAAAATTTTTGCGGCTTTGTATCGTTTTAATGAATGCATATAAATATGGCATTTTAATGAATTTATTAATCTTAATCCATCAGTCCAAAAGGAGTTTGTGAATTAAAAGAATTTGTACTGCAAAGGAGTTGAGATGAACTCCTAGAGATCTTGATATTTTGAGAACTTAAGGATTTTTATAATCTCTATAAAACATTTTTATTCTATTAAAATATACGATTAAAATTGTGAAATTTATATCAATAATTTTAATATTTAAATTCAATAACTTAATATTTAAATTATTGAATTAAAATATTTTGTGAAGCTTAGGAGAATTTATTAATTCAAAGATGAAATGTGAACGACATTATGACGCAAAAAGTCCAAGAATTTATCCGATCCGAGTTCGTCCGTGCGTTAATATACAAAGATGTGTAAAATAAAAATACGTTGAGATGCATGAAATATAGAAACGCGGATCGTGATATATGGACTTAAAGAATTTATGAATTCAAAGATTTATGTGATATCAACGATCTGTATATCTAAGACTCTATAGGCCCGAGAATCTTCTTATCTGAGGATGCACGAGGGCAAGAATCTATACACACTCAGGAATCTATACAAATTAACAGCGAGAAAAAATCAACAAGAAGAGAAAAAAAGGAAGAGCCATACAGATCCCAAGATCTGCGCGCGTCGCGCATCTAAGAGTCGAAATTTTAAAATTTACGAAAATATCAAAAAATTCGAAATAATCTGTAAGTCCAAGGATCTATTGATTTCGTGCTGATTTTGACATTGAATTCGCAGTTTTGAAAAATATTTTCACGATCAATCATGTGAGAGATATGAATTATTGCGGCACCATCAGCTCCGCATTGACAAGATACATCATGATAGCGGAAGCTCTGACACGCGTCTAGTATACTTACTATGAACAAAGTTCCAAGAAGGAGAACTGCTATATAATTACTGAGGAAGAATTAAAGATCTCTAGACTTAAAGGAAGTTTCAAAAGAAGAGCGCACTCGCGCGATCAGTAATTACTACATTTTTAAGATAGGTTAATAGTATGGAAGATGCATATTGATCGAATACTAATAATGTAAAGATGTTATACTAATGATACACGTATATATCGATAGCCAAAGTATTAAAATTGTTGACGCATTAATAGTAATACTGATCGTGTGGTAGCCCTCCGTAAGTACTTAAATCCAATTTAAAAGCGATATTGATTATTGTTGGTACGTACTTAAGTCAAAGGCTCCATCGATCTTAAATCAAACTGTCGATAATCAGTCTCGATTTATTATACTGCGCAAGATTTATGTTGAAGCTTCGGAAGAGAATTTTATCGGTCATACGATGCGATATGAAATATATGAAACGCATATTTATATATAATATAATTACATTGTATCATATAATTATATATAATATTATTTCATCTGAAAGTCGTCAAGTTCCTTCGCCAGGAAGAGGAGTCGGAATAGCTGTTTTTTTCTGCATCAACGCGATATTACGATCTGACACACGGAAGGAAGACAGAGAGATTCTAGAGAGATAAACGTGAACGGAATATTGTGTTGGATCGTTTGAATATAGATACTCTTTCCCCGATGGAGCTCGCAACTGAAGAGACGGTGTATCGAATTTTGTGTAATTAATTCTTTTATGTAGTCTTATTAGGTTAATTACTGTGCGAATAATATGTATTACAGTAGATATAAGTATCGGTTACGTAAAAATATAGATCTTAAAATCTGTAAATCTATTAATCCGTAGATTCACTGGTCATTAGTTTCTTAGACCTATGCCTCTACAAATGTGTAGCATCGCAGCTTGAAAGGTAAATAGATCCATGGATCTACAGAGGTTCACAGAGATCCATTGATCCACGAAAATGCACAAGTTCATAAAAAAAAAAAAAAAATTCACATATACTGAATAATCCACAAATTTATATAAAATTTCATCGATTGATTTATAATTCCTTGAACCTGAATATTATTTCTAAATTCTTTGACTAATATCTTCACAATATAACCGTCAAGCACCTGTTCGTTTAAGTCGAGAGTTAGATCAACCGTGTGTATCTTCAGATATAAAACATCTAACATTATACAAATAACACAGGCATCTAAAAAATACCCATAAGACGTTCTTCTTTAAGGCATCTTTAAGATTTTCCGAAAAAGTGTTCTGAAGATGTCTTTAAGGCTTTCCGAAAAAGAATATCTCATTTATAGCACTTAGTTATATGTGATCTTTTTTTTTTCGCGCAGATTATGCAAAAAACAAAGATGTTACTATAGGCATTATAATAATTATTGTAACAACTTATATTAATTTTTATGCATATCGCGTGCCTAAAGTTTGGTGAAGCTAAAGCTTTAGAAAGAATTATAATTAGATCGCGGCCTGTTCAATTCTTAATGAGACCGCCGGATGAGATTTTTTTTTTCTCCCTTCCGTTACTCTCGACTTTTTCTTCTGTAAAAATCCGTTCGATTTTGCCGACTGTCACCGATCTCTGAATAAGTCGGACGAACTCATCCGTGATCTAATTATAATTTGCAATCGGTTGGCAGCAATAGGGAATTAATAAATAAAATGGAGACGCCTACTCTTTTCTTTATATTATATATTCCGTTCCCTCTTCTCTCCTATTTTCAAGTTACCCGCTCGCACACCTATAAAAAGTTAAAATCTTCAAATAATCTCGCGGATGCGTATCAAGCATCCGAAATGAATGCCCGTCCATGCGCGCAGAAGCGCCTAAGAGTAGTCTTAAATAAGACGCGTTTGTAAAAAGGGCCATTGAAGAGATCTATGACACTCACTCTATAAATTTTTAGTACGCATCTTTTAAATCTTTAGACTCATAAATTTTATAGAATATAAATTTTTAAATAGACAGATCCTTGCATTCAAAGTTTTGTAAATTCGTAGATTCTAATTTTCCGCGCGGGCATTTTTAAACTTAAAGAGAGATAAAAAGAAACAGAAGAAAAATTAAGAGATAGACAAAAATATAAAACGTTAAAAAAATAATATATTATTAAAAAGTGATTATATACTATAATGGAAATTAAATCACGGAGCGATTATATATTATTTATCATTGCGATTAATCTGTTTCTAATCATGAACGTGTAACTGTTGTTGAAGTATAACGTTGAGAACAAGATGAAGAAGAAAAAGAAGAAGCGGCCCTTAATATAATAACGTACATAGTCCAAGCTAATTGTGTTTACATTTTGTCAGATCGACGTCTGCTCTTTAGAGTTATCGAATTTTATCGAGCAAAACTAACAAATTCTTTCCCTGTATTTTTAATCGGGGCATGTTTGTTCTAACAATAAGTACCCTTTGTTTCGTTTGTCATACGGAATGTGAGCGGCAAATCACATTTATCATTCAAGCGCGGATGCAAAGGAAAGTTTAAAGAAAATCGTAAAACCAAAATGGATGAAAAGCTAAAAAGGAATTTGTGCACAATTCATTATGTGTACCAATGTCCTAGATATATCCGTACTTACACATATATACCACTAATATTTAATTAGATAAGGTATTGTTAGCATATTGTTAGCAAATGTTTTTAAAAGATCGATATATTATACGTGCATGCATTCTCCTGTTGAAGATCCTATATGTCGTTGAATTATTGATAATTCGTTTCTAGAATTTAAGCAGAATTTAAGAATCTGTCCTATGTTGCAATATATAATATATACGGCGGTATATTATATACATAGATATATTGAGTAAACATTTGTTCATGGATATGTGACAGATGTGTATATGAAAATCTGCAATATAAATGTTATTATAATTCTACGACTTATTTAGATCGCAACTCCTTAGTAAGAATATACTCGGTAAGATATTTAGAGCGAGAATATCCAAGGTTTGTTTTATACAGAAAATTTTGCTTTTATTAAAGTAATTCAATTTAATGGAAATACGAGTATGGGATACAATTTATAAGATTTAGAGACTCCATTCTCGCTTCATATATACAGAGCGTTGAAATTACTATCGTGTGATTTACAAAGGTATTATTTAATTTTTAAATGGAAAAATATTATGAAGATTAGATGAAAATTACTTAATTTCAGGAAACATAAGTAGAGTAATTAAACAATTTTATGGATAAACAGCTAATATTATATGATATAACGCGATAATTAATATTTCCTGATTAATAACTTAATCGTCAAATGTTTCATGTTATCTTTGCGATCGATCGCATTGTTATCAATGAAGCGAGACTTTATTCAAGAAGCGATTGTATATGTATATGCCATAGTAAGTCTTTGCATATAAAATTAACTAAAAATAAGATTCGTTGACGATCTAAAATATTTCAGATTATTATTTTGATGGTCAATCATTTTCACATGCTCTTCTCTTTCTAATATATTTTATATCTCTTTCACAATTTATTGTATATGGGAAAAAGGTTCATCGACAAAATCTGCATTTTAAAAAATATCTTCGGAGACACAAATCGAGAAAAGAGATATTGAATTAGCATATATATGCGTTTACATTAGTATAAGAATAAGCGTTCGTCAAGAACGTCGTAGCAAATCCATGAGATTATACACGACATACTAGACGTTAGAAGATTATTCTTTCGTATAGATAATGACGAGATAGAACCTCGCAAAGCAGAGATTAGCGTTAATTTAGACATTTTAAGAATTAAGTTTGTCGCGTCTTTAATTATAATTAACCGATCTAGAGCCGCTTTATTATAATCATATTATCATCATCTCGATGAGACTTTAACATTCTCGTTGAACATCATATGATTAATACCGTCGTCGATCTTTTTTTTTTCAAATCAACATCCTGTTACGCATTTATCAGCAAAATAATAATTATCACATTTACGGACCAAAAGGAATAAGACACTAGTGCGCTGATAATTTATTTCCGCTACTTGTTAGATAAAATAAATGCGATAAATTTGACATAAGAATCTTTAACAAATAAAAGAAGAAGAGAAAGAATTTTAATATATAAAAAGAAAAGAAGAGAAAACATGAAATTGATAGATGCTCTTATTTAAATTGGATTGGCAAATGCTTTATTTTTATATTGCGACGCGCAGGCTTATATTAGAAAGATATACCTACTAATTTTTCCGCGGAAAAATGCGGATTTTAAGGACGTTTAGAATCGCATTCATTTTTCACTTTGAATTTTCCGCATCACAATTTATTCTGTGTAACCTTGGTTTCGAAATGCAGACGTTACTGTAGACGACGGAAGATTTAAACGCGATTGGCTAACAAGGCACATACGGCCGAGGAGTAATTGTTGATTACACGTCGTTATACTTGAAATATATGTTATGGAGAATAAATCGGATCTATAGAATCGTGGATGTATTTCATTAGATGAATATCAAAGAGCTTAGAAGAATAAGACTTGATTCAATTTTTTTTTTTTTTTAAATATACATATATAGTCTTCTGATGTGAGGACTCTGTCGTTCAGAGGATTGCACCCTGTGTTGTAATAACGGTACTCCAGGGGATCAATAAGCATGCATCGACGGTGAATTTCTTCGATTTCAGGGTAGGAAGCGAGGTGGGAGCACTTATAAGAGCCGAGAAGCGACGCTGATTCTTCCGTCTATTTCGCTCGAAATTCTCCGCCGGACGGCAATGACATTAATGTCACATGATAAGATGGGCAGGATGTGGTCAATTCAGATCGTGTCTCCGTGTGTGACTCACATTACACGCGCCTAGCTCTCGTCCCGGTGAACGATAAAGGGAGTGGAGTGGACCGAACACACGGTCGTGCACACACGCGTGTCCCGACCGCGCGGCCGCTAAGGTCACACACACGTGGGTTGACCTTAGCCCCCAATTTGTCCCCGGACGATTCAGCCGAGGAAATCGTATTCGTCGGTTTTCTAAATCGCGACGCGTCATAAGCGAGATCGTGGAAGATCAACTTACGTTATATCAAGGTGCTGTCAGCGAAGCGCTGAGAGACGCTAAACTGTTATCGGATTCCTTACTTATTTAGTTACGAAAAAAAAAAAACTAACGAACAAATAAAAATGAAAAATAATATAAAAATTAAAACAAAAAAAATATATATA